>NW_011367249.1:462330-462683 GCF_000735185.1 Notothenia coriiceps | reverse complement strand
GGCCTCAGTAAGTGCTGTTTTCCTGGCCGGGCTGGAGGACCCTCCCCATAACCAAACAGGAGCCAAGCTCATTTTACCTTCACCCAGCCCAGACTGGACCATTTCATACTTTGGGATGGAGTCGTTCAGCAGGGGCAGCTACCATCGTCTGTAATGTTCAGCCGAATATCTGCAGGACTCACTGCTTGATATATGGAGTTATATTAGGATAAACTAACTAAGTATACAGGTTGGATGGCCAAAATCCATATCCTGAAGTAAAGAGTATTTTACTTATATCAATTATTCATCGTAGTATGGAAAATAAATCCATATTTAAAATAAAAAACTCATCGTTGTTTTCACCAAGCTTT
>NW_011367249.1:454535-462269 GCF_000735185.1 Notothenia coriiceps | reverse complement strand
CCTTGGCAGTCTCAGTACTTATATCAATTATTCATCGTAGTATGGAAAATAAATCCATATTTAAAATAAAAAACTCATCGTTGTTTTCACCAAGCTTTGTCGGTAAAAGTCATACTTTGGTCCACACGGAAATATCTAAACACGTAATGAATAAATTCCATGACATTCTGTTACACACAATCATCCCCTCTCAGGATACATTTTAATAACTTTACGACAACTCCATTAACTTTTCATAGTAGCATCATCAAGACATTTGTAATGTATCCAATACTTTGGTTTATGGACAGAAACTGAAGTTATTTTAGAAAATGTTATTTATACTAGACCAATATTTATACCAACCATGTTTTATCATTCAAAGTTAGCATGCTTGTTAACTAATTCAAGAAGGTGGACAATGCATCATACATAATTTACATTATAGTATTAATAGCTGTTATACATCAGCAAATTGAGCATCTTAACATTAATATACGGCCTCAGAGAGCTGCTAACATGGATGTGTTTGTTTGTTGCAATTTGTCAATTGAACTTCAAGAGGTAGGAGCACATTATGTGAAGGAATGACATGATTTGCAGATAACTTGATTCAATTTAACAAAAGCTAATCAACCTGAACATACGTCAGTATTCTCTTCATGGATTGCTCCGGTCGCTCATTGGTCTACGGTCTGACACCCAACTGATTTTCTCTAAGCTTGATTTTGATGATAGTAATTTTCTTCCTATAAATAATGTGGGCTTGTGAAGCCCTTTGAGACTGCGACTGTAATTACGGGTCATGCAATTAAAGTTGACTAGGACTACCTCCACCTTTGTGTCATTCCCTCCCCCCTTGTTCCTGTTCATTGTAAAGTGAAGTGTAAAAGCCCCCCATGTGTAAAAGGCTCTTTCAGAGATGCTGCACTTCATCCATACACCTGGGGTTCAGGAACTTAGCAATGTAGCTTCTCTGATGAGAAATGATATCAAGATTTATTCTTACACACCGTTGACCAAATGGAAGAGACGGGTCAACCAAAATTAAAGGCCCACTGTACTGGACACGTCACCTAAGATAAAATCAAATCAAAATGCAATGTATAACCCTTTTATTTCCTTGGACAACATTTTGTGTTTTAGGATTTTATATAGGGACGTTATTTTAAATCTAACGTAGATCCTGAAGTTTCCAAAAATATGTGTATACATGATGATTAAATCGAGCAGCATTACAAATAAAAACATATTTTCCCGTTTGATACTTATTATTTCAACAATCTTAATCTTGTGTCTCAAGTATGAAGTCTGCAGTGAGATACTGCCAGTGAGGATAAGAGAGCATGAGAGTTGTTATGGGGCTCTTCCTCTCCTTGTACAGAGCACCATATGCCTGCAGGGAGGATGGCTCGGCCACAGGAAACGACTCCAACACGTGCCCTCCACTGCTACAGGAAACACAGAGAGACATGGAAGTGCCTAAAAAAAGAAGTTTTGCAAATGTAATTTCATAATGAAATCACAGAAGAGTGGTTTTATTTCTACAATTTAGTGACAAAAATCTTCACATCTCAGCGGGTGATGGAGGCCATGTCATCAGCAGTCATATCACTCGAGATGAAGGAATACAGAGTGGCTACATCAAGGTACTCAAAAAGTCATGTATTTTTGGACTTGCATTTTATTCATTTTTGCAAAAATAATTTCAGAATGAATCTATGCATGACGGAGACTAACTTGGGGGGGTACAACTTCATCATCCCACCTGCAGCTCTTCTGCAGAGATAATGAAATACCGACCTTCATGATGCACTGAGCTAATGCTGCTTTGACAAGTGTAAACTCATTTATTGATTTAACTGTATTTGAATTGATTTAATCTGCGCTTGGCTCTACTTAATGCTGAGTTTTTATTGGTACTGCATGCCCAGAGACTGACTTGTATTTCTTAAGAAACATGAAGAGAGATCTGCCAGCTGAAAAACATCCGAAGAACTTCTGAGGACAGCATAGAAAAAACAGAAAACTCTCAAAAATATTACAAAGTGCTATTGTTAATTGGACTGTGAATATTCCCAGATATGATATCTGGTTACTGTAGAAAAGAGGAAAAATCCACATTTCAAGATTCAAGATTCAAAGGTTTTAATGTCATATGCACATAAGCTACAGTGTAGTAATGGCAATGAAAATCGTATGACCCGAGCTCCTCCAACAATGCATTATAGAATACAACTATACAAATTGACGATGTGCAGCCTCTGTCACAACTAAAAACACACAACAGTCTAAATAATTTAAAAATGCCATTGTCACAACATTTATATTGCATTTACAATTTTCAAAATAAATGTTGACAAAAAGGCTGGTTTTGTCACTGGCAGGTTAAAACAATAATGACCATGATAATAGAAAGAACACTACATCATTTTCAATACAACAATTATTAATGTATGTGTTTTATTTAGACTTTTGTAATTGTTTCTACTTTATAAGTTGTGTTCAATGCAATGAGTACAATTTGGCTTCTACATTGAGAAAGTAATGACCGAATGAAGCAGGGTGCAGCGGGGGCTCATGGTACTGCATCGAGTGGAAGGAGGAGGAGGAGAGAGGAAGTTCTCCAAAACTTTTTTTCCCCTGGAAGGATTGTGGAGAAGCTCCGTTAGATTTTCAGAAGAAGGGGGATCCGACCATAAGAAGTGAAGTAAACGCAGTGGAGTTAACGGTGTCTAAAAGTGAATCCCTTCTTTTCGTGTTGTCCCCTCTCACATGAGAGCCGTGAACAGGGACGCGTGTGTTTGCCTTTGTTTTGAGTATTTTGTTCCTTCCCAGACTGAGAGGACTTACACCATCAGAGGCGATGAGATGTGAGTGAGCTATGCCTTGTGGAAATGGACAGACTTTAACCAAGCGAAAACATGGCGTCTGCGTCCCGAGGCTTAGTTTCTTCTCCAGTCTGCTTGTGGCGCTCTGCTGCCTGGGGGCATGGGGCTCCGGGCCTGCGGGGGACGGCGGCCGGAGCTGCAGCCCCTGTCCCGTCAACTGCAGCTGCACGCCGGCGGGGCCCCTGCCGTCCTGCGCCGTCAACTGCTCCCACCTCGGGCTAGAGAGGGCCCCGGCAGCGGCGGACATCCCGCCGGACACCACCGTGCTGTAAGTGCAGAGATGGGAGGGCGGGGTGGTGGTTGGTATATGGTGGTATATTGAACATGGAAAGTCATAGCTGCTTTTGCTTAGAAATGTTTGCAACTATATATTGAATTATATTTGACAACTCAATTAATTGTTTCTGTGTAAGGATGCTTGTTGTGTGCCATACAGTGACAGGGGTCCACAGGGCTAGTTTACCATGTTTTTTGTTCCGCCACATCACACATAGGCCCTACTACTAAAGGATTTCAATGTAACTTGTATTTGTGCTTTTTTTTGGTTGTTGTCATGCGTGAAGCCAAAATAATTGGTCGATTTTTGATGGTTAATCGAGCATATCTTCACCTCCTTCTATAATCGATTTGTCATTCAAGTAATTAGAAGCAAAAATGTGAGACATTTAGCTGGTTCCAGCTTTTTTACATTTGGTGTATTTACTTGTTTTCTGTATTGGTGTATCATTGTGTATCATCTTTGTTTTTGGGTTGCATTTGTTTGGCCATTTCTGGACAAATTAATAGGGAAGGATAATTTGGAAGATTGGAGTATACTAAAAGGGAATCATTTGTTGGAGCCAGATTCACTTCTGACAGATGTGTGGGATTGATTGAACTATTCACCATTGCGGTGTTAAAAAAAAAGACAAAGAAATATATTAATAATATTTCAAGAAAAACATGCAACATTTGATACACACAGAGTAGTATAATTTGGAAAGAAGTAAGCACTTGCTATGTTAACGGTGACGTTTTTTTGGGTGTGACGCAGCCTTCTATTGAAGCCCCTACCTCTTGTGACACTGTGTGTGTGTCTCAGTGTGTGTCTCTAGTAGGTAGTATTACATGGAATTGGGTCAGCCAGAGAAGTGAACTTGGGTGTGTGGTGCAGCTAGACTCAGCCTTCTGTGCTGCATGCAGCGTGAGAACATTTCGTTCTGCGCGACTCCAAGGCACCATGCTACCAATTATTTATTTCCGCGCTCACACTTCCTTCTTATATTTAAGATATGTACCCTTTATACCAGTGATGTAGTCAATGTGCAGGAACATCTTCCAGAGCTTTAGAAAAAACAAACATATAATCATATCATGTTAAATTAGTTTTTGGAGTGAAGTGTTAAACCTGAAAATCTTCACATCTAACGGCAGCGTGGAATACGTGTCTGGCTTATTTTGAATGATTTAAACCTTTCCCTTAAATGGGCGTCCTTAATTGGCGTCTTCAGTAGCGCTTGACATTTACTGTTTAGTATTTGCATAAACAGAGGTAGAGTGCTCTGTTAGGCCACGTAATGAGAGGCAGACCTTCTGCAAGAGTTGTCTCTAATCATTGTTTCGCAGACCCCCTTTTTCTATTTTTCGGAGTGTATTGCTTTGGTCGGTGTAAACCACCTCATCTTATAACAGCAGAGGGCCATATGTAGGTGACCTGACTGTGAACATTTAGTGTCCTCGCTATTTTGCCCCCTTGACTGCTGCTCCCTCCCTACAGTACATGCAGGGCCAGTGAAATTAAAATCAGATCTTTCTCATTAGCTCATATTTCATGGCTGACCATGCCAGAGGGATATGTGATTTGCTATTTTATAATGCTTTAGACAGTCTTGGTCTGTGTAAGATATTCACTAATTATTTATGAAAAAAAGTTAATTTTTCTCCTCAGGGAGGCAGAGAATGCATTCTCCTTCAAAACATAGACAGAAAGGTAACTCACAGTTTCTATACCATTGCATTTCTAAGCTGTAAAAAGCACATTTCAAGCCACTTTTCTATAATCAGTGTATCTGGCTAACAATGTCACATAATTAACTTTAGAAAAAATCGTGGAATGAGACAAAGTTAATTGTAGCAAAACCTGAAAAAAAAAAGTGAGGTATTATATTATAGCCACCTATTTCTTTAGGAATTGAATTTGAGACCTTGGAGCAGTTAAAACACACCCTGGATCTGCACTTGGTTGATTTTTTCATTTTACTCGTCAACAAAGAAGAGGCTATAAGATTAATCAACTCAATCACTCAACTTTATTTATAAAAGCCCTTTCAAAACCAGCCGGAGCTGAAACAAAGTTGCTGTACACGCCATAAAACAAAAAACAAAACAACAATAACAATAAAATACAAAGATAATAGTTAGAGAACCGTGTGTGGTTGTGTGTTGTGTGTGGTGTGTGTGTTGTGTGGTGTGTGTGTGTGTGTGTGTGGTGTGTGTGTGTGTGTGTTTGTGTGGTGTGTGTGGTGTGTTGGTGTGTGTGTGGTGTGTGTGTGAGTGTGTGTGATGTGTGTGTGTGTGTGGGTGTGTGGTGGTGTGTGTGTGGTGTGTGTGTGTGTGTGTGTGTGTGTGTGTGTGGTTGAGGGAGGAGAGAGAGAGAGTGTAGAATACCATGAAAAAGTTGTGTGTTGTGTTGTGTGTGTGTCGTGTGTGTGTGTGTGTGTTGTGTGTGGTGTGTGTGTGTGTTGTGTGTGTGTGTTGTGTGTGTGGTGTGGTGTGTTGGTGTGTGTGTGTGTGTGTGTGTTGTGGTGTGTTGTGTGTGTGTTGTGGTGTGTGTGTGTGTCACAGTTGATAGTTTAATAGTGTCATAGGTGATACATACAGTACTACTCATATGCTATACCTTCATAGATAACGTGTTAAACTTTTAATGGACTTCGCTGATGACTCACGCTAGGTCAGCACATAAGTCAAGTATTAGACAGAGGTACCACTTGGGACAATTTAAAGAGAGCAGACGCATGTCAAGTTTTTCCATTTACATTTCAGAGGATTTTACTGTGGAAAAACGAGGAAGTTCTGACAATATGCAGGTCTGGAAATGTACATTCAAATGTCTGCTGGTTGTGATGTGTGATAGAGGTGGAGAAGTGAGAGAATGTGAAAAGGCATCGGTGAATTTTCAGGAACTTTGCAGTTCCAAAAAACACTACAGATTTCATTTCGTATAATAAAAAGTTCTGCTTCCCAATTATAGAAGTACATTCAACTAAGTCCATTCACATGTTGATATGTCACAAACCAGAACACTACTACCAAAACAGCGTTTTTCTTTCAGTGAGAAGCAACATGTTTCTGATCTCAAAATTCAAGGTTGGACAGTAATACATAACTGAAGTCGGTCTGTGCCGCCTTCCTTGCCCCAAATTAAAACAAGATTAAGACACACGCCTTGTAAAAGGAGGAAAGGGAAAGAATGATAAAGGAGTTGGTTGAAGGAAAGTGTTCCCCATTACACACCAGTCCATCTGTTCAGTCTCACACAGATCAAAATATCTTAACACTTCATAGAGACGTTTATGCAGCTCGAGTCACTTCTGGGAAATGATTGTGGATTTACACTCGGATTTTAAAGTCTCTATTAGCCTTCGTTTAGTATGCAGGATTGCAAAATGTAAACATTTTTATCGCGGAGCTGTGTCTGCCCTGGGACAAATAGGCAAAGAAAGTAAATAAGAAATTCAGTCTTTTGTGTCTGAACGTCTCTGGTTTATTAAAACTGATCAGTTTAAATGATAGAACGAGATTTGGGTGGTAACTTATTTTTATACATTATTTGGCAGCAGTACCATAAATGGATTGCTTAAGTATTCGAGCTTCGATTTTAATGCTGTTATTTTCTCTTAGAAGGCTTGTTCACCTTGGTCAATAGCTTTCTCGTTAGTGTAGGATACGCTACTGGATGATATTGGACTTGTTATATCAGCTGAATCATGGTGACTCTTTTGTACTGCGCATACAGTTACAGCACCTTCCATATCAGTCAGTTCGACGTTCTAATTACCAAAATAATCCAGAGGCCATGTCAGAGATGAAGGATGTCAATCCAATGGCAAGGTACTTTAAATTACAGTACAAGCTGAGAAGAACATACAAACATAAGGGGCCCACAGAGACATTCCAACACATTCTTTTGCGATATCTGGTAAAAAAAACATGTTAGGAGGGAAGTCTTTTTTTTTTAAAGAGTTCCAGCTGAACAAAAATATGTGCTATATTTGTTTGGCGTTAACCTGGCTTGAGTCTGCCAACAGTCTTGTCTGTAAATTAAGGTACTGCAGATGTGCATTAATTTGAAATGTTAGTGCTAACAAGCTTAAGAATTAGCAGGGAAGTAATAGCGTGTGAGAACTGGAAACAGTAGTTTACAGATGGGCCACTTGTTCAATCCCATGAAAGTGACCAGTGTGCGCATGAAACCCAAAAACCTGACCTCCAGAACAAAAATAACGGGTGATCCTGGGATCTTTGATGATATGTGTAGCATCTTAGCACACCATTTCAATGCTAGATGTTAGTGGCTCATAACAGTAACAGTCATTAATACAATCGTAACGCAGTGTAAGCATACTGGACCAGCCTAACACTGCTCGAGACGTGCCATTGAATGCGCAGTTATATATGCTAGCAGTCATGTTACTTTTTAATGCTAGCATGGGTTGCCACCGTTAATGTTTTTTATGCTCAGAACAGTCTCATAATACACACATGCACACAGAAGGATTCAACTTGTATTTCATGATCCGCAAAGGATTCACACTTGTATTTTTTTGCGTTTGTATCTCTATCTTATTGTGTTTCATTTTATGCACACAAAATGTGTCTCTTA
>NW_011367249.1:449240-454490 GCF_000735185.1 Notothenia coriiceps | reverse complement strand
AGCAGTGGCGAACCGTCAGGCCCTTCAAGGTATTCCGAGAATACCCCCGAACACTCAGATCAAACAAACAAAAAATCGATTTAATTATATAAATAAAATGTAATAAAATGAATAAATGAGAATGGTATCTGTGTTGTTGATCTGTAATATTACAGTGTTACGTTGATTTGTTTGTCCTTCTCGGACCATGCACTACGCATTTCAGTGGTTTTGTGTTAGAAAATAAAGCAACCAATCAGATCTTGTTCTGGGTCTCTGGGTAGAATATCCTTCAAAGGTATTCTACCTCCTTGATAGAATGCCCTGGCCGTTGCACTGAATGAGAGCGTACGTTTGGACTCACAGTTTGATCAACCAATCGTATTTTGATTTGTAGCCAATGGGCGTATTCTTTCAGAGTTTCCCTCGGTTCCAGGGTATTCTAGAAGGCCCGCTAGTTCACTGGCTCGAGACAGAGGATCTAGATGAATGCAATGAAGCAATTCATGCCGTTTTATTGTTTTAACGTTGAAATGACAAGTGCAACAGGTGAAGATGAAGTTGTTGCGGAATTGTTATGAGTACCCTTTTCAAGATGACAATTCAGTGAAAAGACGGACATTATCATGCCGCGGAGGGGGGGGGGCGGCGGGGAGTGTGTGTGTCTACAGAAGGTCCAGTTGTGATAGACACGGTTCGCCACTGCCACACACACTGATTGGCAACAGAGCGATGTCTTGGAATACAATAAATGATGGGAGATAGCCAGTTTGATTTTTTCAGAGACACATAATAAATAGCTAGATAGACAGTTGGAATATACAGACAAACAAGTCAGATTGCTCCCTATCTACAGCGAATCAGAATCCTGGGATACTTGGGATTCGGCCATTGAACCGGTCTCTTTTTCTGTGACGGCAGTTTTTTGTTTGTTTTTTTATTAGGCCACGTCGTCATCCTGTATCATCCCCAGCAGTACACACTTGGTTTGAATTAAAGAACGTTGCTTTCCCTCTTTGAGTACCTTGATTTCAGTGCAGTGTAATTCTGTGTGTAAATCAATCACAGCGCCGTGAATTGATATGCTAATGTTGTGCCAAGATGCTGATGATTAGGAGCTCACAGATCTCTCCATAGGGAAAATAGAATCTGGCTACGACCAGTACAATAAACCCCTTCAAGAAAATTGCATTAGGCAGTGAAAGAGGGGTTTTGCTCTAATTTGACATTTGACAGTGTTCAGAATTAAGTGATTTAGCTGGTTAACAGAGTATAGGATTGACGTAATCAGTTGTTCTATTCTCAATTTCACCACGCACACTAAATATCTTAGCAATCATATTTTTGAGAGAACTCGTGGTGCTTAGAATTGTAACTCGTGTCTTGGTTGCAGAAGGTTAAAAACAACAAGCCTGATAGAAACAGAGATAAAGAAAACAGAGTCTCCAGGGGAACTCGTTAAATCTGAATCATACAGATATGTGGAGATGATCAAACGGCCGGCGCATAACGTCAAATTAATAATTAAGGGACCAGGGGCCGACACCAGTCTCCAGGCGCCGCTAAACACATATGAAGGAGAGTTCCTGCATTCATTATCGGGCGAGGAGAGAGAGTCACTATTTTAGAGAGGGCAAGAAATAGAAAACCTTGTAATAAAAGGAAGAAGAAGAGTGAGTGTACTGCCTCAGGAAACAGAAGGTACTGCATGCTAAGATTATCGCCGTCATTTGACAACCAAAATGGTTTCTGAAGGAAATATTACTCCATGTCAGATACGTTAACTGGTTTAACTGGTATGTTTTCACAATTTCCTCAAACTGCTAGATGTTTTCCAGTTGAAGAGACTCTCTAAACTAAGGATGAGTGCACATCACAACAAACAACAGAATGTGTTCCTGCCCTGCTTACAAGTGTGCGCCAGTGTGAGACACACTTAACCTCGAGTTTTACAAGCTTAGATGTCTGCGAATGCAAGATTATCGCTGAAAACATTATGTGCTCATTATGCTGTCATGGTCAAATGAAGTTAACAACTAAAAACGACTTCAGTCTATAGTCAGCAGCCTGGGTTGCTCACCTGCTGATGAGCAGATCTACTCTTATCTTGCTTTGATTATTGCCTCTTTTTGGTTTTTTTCCTTGGTCATTTGGGGCATATGTAGCTAACAGGAGTAGGGGGTTATACAATACAATGCCAGGTTTAAAGTTGTAATTCCCACAGTGAACACAGTATTGTAAGACTTTAGAATTAATTAATTATATGGTTAATAAATGCATCATTCTGACAGGCTGTGACTGTCGGACAGACAACGCGCTTGGCTAAATAAATCAGCCAAGGGGCAAGGATGAAACTCTTCAACTTTTAAAAGAAGTATTAAGGACTGTGTAGTGAGAAATCATTTGAAATGTTGAAAATATTGATTCCTGGCCTTCTGATGGTCAAATGAAAGTGTATTGATTGTTAGTTGCATCCTTGAAAAATGTTTAATCCCATATGAAATCTTACTCGAAGAAAAAATTACGTGTTTAATTCCAGGATATTTAGGAAGGCCTTTGCAACCTGAAACTCCTCTGTTAACAAATTCAAATCCCATTATAACGTATATATTATTGATCATGTAAGGAAGATATTTAGGTGAGGCCAGTTTTGATAATGGTTTGTAGTGCCAATAGGAGAAGCTGCTGTTTCCAGTTTTTATTCTTAAAACTTAACTCAAATGTTGCTCAGTCCAAAATGGATTGAACATACAAGAAATATGAAATAAGAAATTATAAATCTGCAAAACAAGTCTATAATTGAAGCATTGGCTGAAGAGGTGTTCTCCACCTGTTGCATATGCGTTTTAACCTGTATTGTATCAATAGGAGGTGAATCTTTAACACAACTGACTTTCTTCAAATGTAATACATGTAAACGATTACTCACCAGAAAAAAGAGCCCTAAAATAAATCAAATTACACTTCCCAGGAGTACATATTCTGAAGGTTGCGGGGTGATATGAGCACTGCAGCTTTCATTAGCATCAAGTAGTAGATTTGTATTTTTCTGCTACATACAATAATCCCTTTTGGCTTTTTACAATCTCAATTTCCATTCTGAAACCGAACAACACAGCTTTAAACAACACAGCTCCTCTGCATTTGACCTCCCCTCACAATGTGCCCTCTGTCGAGACAGAGGAAGGCTTTACAAAGAGCAGGCCTGTGGCAGTGGTTCTGCACAAGGCCAGCACTCTTTGATTAGTTTTCCCCTGGACCTTTCCACATTTCCAACCAGTCGCCTTTTTCCTCTCCTGACTCTTGATTCAAAGGATGAAAGAGATGTACAGTACAATAAATGTTCCAGCCTACATGTGTGTTTATTTCTAGACGGACTCAGGATTGTCTGATAACGTACTGAATATATAGTTTCCAAAGGACGTTTTTTAAACGCCGGTGAGCTAGAAGTATGGTTGAAATGAAACACATTGAAAAGTAGTGGTTGACAGGAAGAGGAGTGCAGGAAAAAGTGATGAGGTCAGTAGGGGGTAAAGCTACAGGAGAGGAGGTGACAGGAAGTTTAAGGACTAGACAAGACATTGTGAAGAAGGGCCGGACAAAAAGTGTTATCTATATCATAAAAAAATAAACAATAAAAAACGTTCCTGGTTTGTATTCTTTCTTCTGCATCAATTTCCTCCCTCTCCCAATAGTGGAAGATTCTTACTGATACATGCCAAACACTGTGCCATTGAACTATAAATGATATCTTCTTCACAAAATATTTACTTTACAGTATATTATGCACTAATCACGCACACTGTTAAGCAAAAGAATAAGATTGAATAACCAAGCTGTGAGAACAAAAAAAAAAAAGAAGGAAATACTGCAGTAGAAAGCGGGAAGCTGGTCAGACAGTACCAAGTTGCGTGTGAGAGACAAAATCCCTTTAGGACAACATTTATATGCTTTGTCTATTTTAGACTATTTTAAGTCAGTTTAAAAATTGTTAGAACGTCATCAGAATAATTTAACTTCCAATGAACCCAGGTTGGGTAAAGGGTAGAGACAATGGCTCTGGGCCAATGGATGTCTTCTATAGAGCAATCACTACAGGTATGCAGTGTGTGATTGTGTGAACTCTAATGAGCATAATTAACCTTCTTTTCAATTTTCCTCAGCTGTGTGCCTCTGGGCTTCTGCTGCCAGTTACCATTGACTTTAAGGCTTTCTTTCTTATGGAATTTGAAACTTGGTATGTAGCCAGTAACAGTAATTGCAGGGTAGAAAAGGTTGAGTGATGTTGAGGATTAAACTGCTTCAAATTCCAGTGAAGGATGGCATAGACCACACTATATGTGTACATAATAAGCTTATTCAGAATAGTTCATGCATTGGCTGGATTCAGAATCTACATCATAGTAACAAAAAGTTGACAAAAAGTTGACAAAATCTCTCCTTTTGTAAGGGATCAAAGATGTGGCTTTCCTGTAATACGGACTCACCCTTTGAAGGTGCTGTGTGCAGCATCTTAACCCTTAGATGCATAAGTGGGTCTTTGTTGACCCGGTGAGGTGGTTTTCTTGAAGTATCTTTGTAATTACATTTTTTTGTCATTTCATATTCCAGCTATTCCTCAAAAAACATGTTTTGGATATCATGCCATACAAATTTAAATGTATACATTTTAAGAAATTGGAGTTTTTGTATTACTACCCCCAAGCTTCCATAAGTGGGTCAAAAATGACCCGCATGCATTTTCTATGGAATTTCGTTTTCTTTTTCAAAATGTAAAAAAAATGTCTAAAATTATAAATAGTGAAAGATTAAATATAAAATATTTCTAGTGTGAACCAAAATATACTACTATAATAATTGTATACAAGTGATTTTTCTTAACCAAAATGACAGAAATTGTCCTTTTTGACCCACTTATGGAAGAGTGTAGGGTCCAGTCACTCGTGCATCTAAGGGTTAAAGGTCACCTATTATGCCAAATCCACTTTTTCATGTATTTTACATAAACATGTGTCCCCTCTGTGTAAAGAGATTCTGAAAGTTTCAGGAAANCAGAAATTGTCCTTTTTGACCCACTTATGGAAGAGTGTAGGGTCCAGTCACTCGTGCATCTAAGGGTTAAAGGTCACCTATTATGGGCGACTGTGGCTGTGAGGGAGTGTGGTCGTCTTTCAACCAGAAGGTTGTGGGTTCGATCCCAGCCCCTGCAGTCAACATGTCGATGTATCCTTGGGCAAGATACTTAACCCTGAGTTGCTCCCGCTGGCATGG
>NW_011367249.1:425468-448944 GCF_000735185.1 Notothenia coriiceps | reverse complement strand
ACACACACACACACACACACACACACACACACACACACACACACACACACCTTATCACCTGAATCTCCTCCTAGAGCACAATTGTGATCTTTTTAACCAAATATCTTACCAACCAATATTTTCATCTAAAGTAACAGACAGAGAATCAGCACTTTGGAAACAGGGCTGAAACAGAGGGGATTATGGGATGCTGCAATGATCTGTTTGGTATTTGGAGCAAAACACTTCAGAGACATGTTTTGTATATATCTGAGAACTATAATATATTGATGGAAAACAGTATAATAGGTGACCTTTAATGTGGACAAACTAGAATGTACTCTGATTTGTGTCCACATAGATCAGTGTTACCCAAAGCACAGAGCTTTTGAGGTTGGATTCCTGTTGACACCAATTGTACAAATGTATTCACTTTCTTTTGCTGTAAGGTACCTTGTATAAAAGTCTCCAAAGGCTGTGCGTACTGTTAACAGAGATGACATTGAAAGGACATTGCACCCGCAGTGGCCATTTGTCCCTTCCACCTAAGTCTCTCTCTATTCCCTGAGCTTCCCTCAGACAGACTGAGGTACGGCACTGCCCAGATAAGCACACAAGACCCGTGTTTATCTGCCTGGCAGGGGGGGCATGGCCTGAGCTAAAATAACCAGCAATGGGGGCCAGCTATCTTCACAAGGCCCTGAGAATAGAACAGATCATCACAAACACGACCATCTAGCAGGAGGGGGAAAAAAAGCTCCCACTGTGGTGCACACAGAAGTTTTTTTAGCTAGTACAGCTACCACCTGCTACTGGCCGCTGCCGCTGTTGGACCCGATAAGAAAGGATACACCAGCTATGTGATTATAGAGTGGCAGAGAGTGGGAGGTGGATGTGTGAATATGAGACGGTTCCATTTACACTTATTTTCTGTTTTCATTTGGAGGGGGTGGACGAGGGGGGATGGTACAGGCTTTATGACTAATACAATAATTGATGGAGAAAAAGCTTCTTGGGTCATAAATTGTAGCCATTATCCACTGAATTAGCAAAGTGGGAGACAAAATGACGCACATCCATTCAGTGATTTGCACAGAAAGGCCGAGAATTGGGGAAAAGGGCACTATCCATCTTGCTACAAATAGGTATCTTTACAGCACATAGAAACAATTTTTCCCCGCAGTGTCGAAAAATAAAAATTGGTACTATTAGTGCTACTGGTAAGAGCAAACTAATTTCGTTTTCTCCTGCCAATCATGTGGCAGTATAGACAGAGGGTGCGGCAGGGTAAGTATGCAGATGAAAATTACATAAATGTACTTTAGGTTTAACTGTCATACTCGTAGCTACTCTGGATAAGAGCAACTTGTTTGCCGTGTATAACCTATTATTTTTCCTATATTTTCCTCCCACTATTTTATCTCAAGAGACCTATCCTTTGCCTACTAACAAATATTATTTTCTGTCTTTTTTTAGAAGTTACAAAGTTACAAAGTGGATGAGAGCAACATGTGTGTGTGTGTGTGTGTGTGTGTGTGTGTGTGTGCGTGTGTGTGTTATTAAAAGTGTTGTTTACTGTCTACTGTTTCAATAGAGTCAGAGTCAGTCACTTGGATAAGAGTTAGTAAAAGATCAAGGTTTGACTTGAAGTGTGTTAATGTTATGTTAATGAAGATTCTAATGCAAAGTTGAGATTTGGTTTTACAAACAGCTATCTCTGTATAAAACTTAGCCAAGGCCACCTCCCTACAAGGACTTGTGCAGACTTTGACTATGAATTTGTTAAAGACAAATTAAAATGTAATCAAGGAGAATATTCTTATTGACAAAGACGCTTTGTTGTGTGGAAATGTCATTTTGAATAGATCAGGCATGTTTCCCCCCGAAATCCGCCAACAAACACACACGCACATCCACACAACAACAACATATACACACAGATGCACACCGTACCTGGCTGCTCTGAGGGTCGTGGTAGGCCTGGTTTCGTTGGGAGAAAAGGACGCAGTCGTGTGCCGTGGTTTTCTCCGTGCGAGGAGCGCTGGGGTCGCCGTCATCCACACCGTTGGCCTTGCACCGCACAGTCCCCACGCTCAGAACCTGCAGAGCCACAACAACAGGAATTGTGTCATCCTCAAAGATTGGGATATCATTTTCTTTTAGCATCTTTCATATTGTTCAAATGACATACAAATTACGAAAAATTTGACAATTGCATTGAAAGTTGGTCGTCGATGAGATCAGTCTGTTCATCTCAGTGTCCTTGGGTCGTAATGTCTGGGATAAAGCACCGTGTATTGCTGTCGTTCTTGATACTACCAGCAGACGGTGCCAAAGTAAAAACTTCACAAATACCACACTAAAAGAAGAAGTTTGTTGCTAGCTGGGTTGACTGAAAATAAAAAAACAGCTAAATGTAAGGCTCTTCAACCCCAACTTTTACACCAGGTATTGTCAGTTCTATTGAGTTTTCCTTTGATAAAGGTTTCTCATATGAGTTACGTGATTCAACAATTAAAATCCTATATTCCACTAAATAATGGAGCCGTTCAAGTCAATGCATTATCCCCAAAATAAGGTCCTACAAATATTTCACTATGTTTTTAAATGTAAAGGGCTTTTCATTTAAAAAGCAAGAAGTTCCACAACGCACATGCGCTGCTGAGGTAAGCATTGTAGCAAGGACGAAAGAATCAAAAGTAAATGTAGTTGTACAAACTATTTTGCTCTCCAGTTTGCTTTTCATGTTAACGCACTACCAACCATTGTCAGATAACCCTAGGAAGATTATTTTGCCTTTAGACAGGACCGCTAGTTGTTTCCACCTGCTCTCTGTCATTACGCTAAGCTAAGCTAAAGGGCTACTACCTGTAGAGACATGACAGCCAGTGGTATTGATCTTCCATCCATATCCCTGCAAGAAAGCAAAGATGTCTATTTCCTATAATGTCTAACTATTTGTTCAACCTTCGCCTTGAGGATATTTAACCTACCTTTCTGAAGCTCTGCCTGAAGTTGTCTGACAGGAAGCCGTAGAGCACCGGGTTGGCACAGGAGTTGGCGTAGGACAGGCTGACAGCGAAGAAATAAATGCCGGCACTGACGCTGGACTCTGGGATGATGGCCACCAGATTGACTATGTTGATGATGAAGAACGGCAGCCAGCAGAGCACAAACACCACCACGATAACCACCACCATCCGCGTCACCTTGCGCTCCGAACGCCGACGCTTGGTGAAGCCCGCCCGCACCCCTGATGACTTCATCTGCACCCATTGAATGAATATTGAAGGGATACAAATGTTGGGAAGATGATGAGGATGATTGAAATTATCAATATTTAATAACAGCACAAGAACACACACACAAAAACACACATTTGTACACACCTTGATAATGATAAGCAGGTAGCAGAGGCAAATGATGAGCAGGGGTCCAAAGAAGCCCACTGTGGCAGTGTAGAGGATGAAGGCTGTTGACCACGCGTTCTTTGGCTCTGGCCAGTTCATGTTGCAGGAGTTAAATGTCTCCTATAAAGGAAATCAAATTTACATAAGTAAAACAAATACAAATTAAGCAATTATCTGCTCAGTCAGACTGGGAGCAAAACACGGTAAACAATAGACTTCAATTGAAACTATAAAGCGTATTCACAATGCAGAAAGGGATGTTAGGAGAAATTCCAATGATCTGCTTTCTCAAGAAAGCACATTTTGCTTTGTGGATGACATTTCCAGACTTTATGTTGTTACATTTTGTGTTTACCTGAGAAACGACTGTCTAACTGGCAAGTAACTTGTCGTTGTGTTATCAACGGCCTTCAGCAGTATGATTCGACGTTGACTGAAGAAAATTTGTTCGGAATATTCTTCACCCACCTTTATTTTAAAAGTGTTGTGTTGCAGAACTTGTTTCATTGTTTTTTCCTCTCATATAATACCTTCGGATATTCAGTTAGTTCAAAAACAACTTGCGTATTCTTTCCATCAAAGTATCTCTTGTATAATCATGAATGCTCAAAAGGTTCAAGAAGACAAAGGCATTCTTCCAGTTAAGTCTTAGGAGACAAATTATTGAATTTCTTGCCTTGAAAATGTTCTTCTATTATTCATTTATTTTAGCTCTGTTTTTGGTCTCTATCTATGCCTTAAGAAATTATCTGGCTGGTACAGTGAGTGCTCCACTTTGTTCTTGCCATCAGCAAATGTTTCTGTTGACCATAATTGTATTTATTGTATATACATGAAAGTAACCAATTCCAGCTGTTATACTAAGCTAAGCCTGTGATGCCCTTAGCTCCATATTTAACAGACACAAATCTGGAATCAATATCCTTGTATTTCTCTCAACAAGAAAATGAATTCAGTGTAATTTGCGGAATTCAAATGATCCCTTTAAGTCTGATCTTGTGACAGATGTTATCTGTTTTTCGACATTATTTTGAAAAAGTTGGTCTGCAAATGCTAGAATCCCACAGTTCCCTCCGGAGGGAGTTTGTCTCCGACACATAGTGACATCAATTTGTTACACTTGCGCTTCTGATGGCTAGCGCTCAAACACATTGTACGTGATTGTACGGCTAAGGGGCGGGACATCTGTAAGCGGTTGACCAATCACAACAGAGATGGCCAGCTAACCAATCAGAGCAGACTGCGCTCTGGTGTCAGACAGAGAGTGAAAAGAGGTGCTGCAGCACAGGCAGTATGAGAAAAACAAAGACCTATTTGAATATTTAAGGATGGAGACAAAAGAGGCCCTAAATACAAAAATGAAATGTGAAGATGAGCATAATATGTTCTCTTTAATACAGCCTAGCAAGATCAAAAAAAGCTTCAATTCAAGATGATCGTTGAAAATGTGTAATCATTTGCTGAGGGGGGAGTAATATGTAATGTTGAACTAACTATGACTATTTAAACAATTCCTTGTTTTCATATCAATTTGGGATGTAACAAAAGGGATGAACCGACTGTGTTTTCTCATTCTATATGAGCTTTTAACTAGACTTAGTGGAACATTAAGGATTTTTAATCAGGAGGAGCTTTTAAAGTTCAAGTGTGTATGAGTTTCTGGTCTCTAGCTGTGAGGTTGATGAAAACCAACTGAAAACCACTCCTTTCACCTCTCCTTGCGATGGCCTTTAGTAAACACCAACATGTAAAAGTCCCTCTCTAGAGCCAAAGTTTAATTTGTCCATTCTAAGATATTGTAGAAATATGGTGGTGCAACTTAATGGATTTTGGGAAGAAAACCCCCTCCCTGTGTAGATTTCCAAGGATCCTACACTTTAGTTGAAGCTAAACAGAAAAGGTGAAGCACAGGACTGAAGTTTTTACCTGAACATCAGAGAAGATGAACACAGGCAGGACCACCACAAAGGACACGGCCCACACGGCTGCGCTCACCACCTTGGCCACGCGGGGGTGCCTCCACTTGGTGCTGCGGATTGGATGAACCACAGCCAGATAACGGTCGATGGACATTACCGTCAGGCAGAAAATGGACGTGAACTGGTTCATGGTGTCTGCTGTCATGACCACGCGGCACAGGAAGGTGCCAAATGGCCAATAGGAGAGCACGTTCTGCGTGGTGAGGAAGGGGAGCCCGATGATGTAGAGCTCATCGGCTACAGCCAGGTTCAAGATGTAGATGTTGGTGACTGTCTTCATTTTGGCATAGCGCAGCACCACGTAGATGGCCAGAGTGTTGCCGGTCAGACCCACCATGAAGATTGTGAGGGAGATGAGAGCCGTCATCAGGGTGCTGCTGCCCTGGAAGGGGACACTCTGAGTGGACAGGTTGGAGGAGATGTTGGAGAGGTGGAGGTAGGAGAAGAGGAAAGGCGACGGGGGGGCTGCAGAGGAGGAGTTGAGGTCTGATGTCAGGGGAAACCAGTAGCTTTGCTCAGGGGGCTCCATGTTTCAGAGAGGATGATGGTGTCAGAGTCCAGATGTAGATTTGTTACCTCAGGTTTTTTCTCATTTAAAAGAAAGTCATTACTTCTGCCTTGTTAGTTTCCATGTTTACTTTGGAACAGAAACAAATCAATATATGTGGAAGCCTTTAAAAAGCAGCTGGAAACTCACTAACATGTACAGGCCCTTGTTTTGCCTCGAGTGTTTGTCCTTTTTGTATCTTTTTAAGTTCTGTTTCTGCTGATGTTTATTTGTTGTACTTTTTTTTTTTTTTCTTTAAAAAAAAAGGATGCTATATTGGAATAACTTTACTTACTCACTAGGCATCTAGGCAACAATGAAACAGTGGTTTGACCCATTTGATCTATATAAGTGTCTTGAATTTAGGTATGTGCTATGTGCCTTAGATAAAGGCGACTCATAGCAGTCAAGTGTACTGACCACTGTTACTCTCTCCTTGGAATGACAAAGTGTGTGTTTTCATTTTCTTTCAATGCTCACCATGCGCCATGAGCCAAATCCAAATGTATTGTCTTGTATCTTGCATTCGAACAGGTTTTTTTTAACAAGGAGTAATATCCGTAATTACTCAGCGCAAACATACAATCCATCTGCTGCCGCACGCGTCAAGCGGGAGTATCGCTGGTATCAGCGGCACGGCTTTTACGCACGGCAGACCTGCCTGGAGCTCGATAATAACGCCTGCTTTATTAATTTAGGCGATACTCTCGGTGTTAGTTATGCATAAAGGGTATCTAATCTAAACTTTGCTTGGAGACTTTTACTACCAAAGAAAAGCTATACGTTTTTACCTCTCGCATACATTACACAAAGACGAGAACACGCTAACTTTGCCAAGCAGCGCAAAATACTTTTGAGAGCAATCAAAATCAGAAAATCCCCGAACCAAACTCCTCATTTTCCATTTAGTCTCCTGATTCTCCAAAAATATCGATGGATAGCTTGTGTCCCAGCTCCTAATCGTCCGCTGTCCGTGGTGCTGAGCAGAATGTGTCAGCAGCAGCTCCTTCCTTCTTCTACTTTCTTTCCTCACAGGTCTCTAGAGGGAGAGAGAGGACACACACACACACACACACACACACACACACACACACACACACACACACACACACACACACACACACACACACACACACACACACACACACACACACACACACACACACACACACACACACACACACACACACACACACACACACACACACAACAACACACACACACACACACACACACACACACACACACACACACACACACACACTAACATATACACAGCTAAAACAAACACACACACACAGAGCCTTTAGTACATATATCTGAGTGTCAGGTGTGTAAAAAAGGGGAAGGTCTATGCCCATCTCCACAGCAATCCCCTGGAGTGAAACTATCACACAACCTGAGGGTTGACCTTACCAGCCTGTCAGAGGACATTAGTGTCCTGTGGGCAGTGCGTATTTGAGAAACATAAAAGAAAAGCGGGCAAACAGGGCTGACCAGAGAGAAAAGGGGAATGAAAATGTATTTTGAAACACAGAAGGGGGGCAGTTTTACTCTGTGATGTAACATAACCCCAGTGTATTTTTGATTAGAGCTTATGGCAAGTCGAGGAAATCAATGATAACATTGGCCTTGGCTGATTTAGATATCCTGACTTGCATGGAGTTCGCACTTGTGATGCAATATTTGAGCCCTAAAATGCATTGCTGCTTTTTACACTTTCGGATGAAGGATTAAGAAGTGCATGGCTTAAAATAAATGACCGTTTGATTAAATAACTGTGAGTTATGGTAAGATTTCAGAGGGACAGTACAGGAGCTCACATGTAAAATATACTGTAGAAATCATAATAACCAACAAAAATATCTGTTAACTATTACTGCTATTTAAATAGACAGGTGGTGAAAACAGAGGGCAGGTTGAGAACACTTTAGACGAAGCTCCTTGACAGAAAAAACAGGATCTTCGTCATTCAAATGCACTACAATATGATATCAAGATGATGTTGCCGTGGCAATAGAAAACACCGTGTCAAAAAAAGAATCTTCTATTTAGCTTTCTTGCTCTCTTTCCTTTTTTCATAAAAAATAAAACCAAGAAAAACACAGGTGAAAAAAGGACCTTTCATACCTCACTTTCCCATTTTATATATGATTTTTGACCTTTGTCATCAACCATTCTGCGTGCTTATCTATCACTTTGTGTGTTTTGCTTCACATTTCGATCCAGGTGCAGATCTTAAATCTTGTTCCATTATTCAATTAACACATTTAAGTGATTGTGCTGCATTGGCAGAGGTATGTGCTCTCTGAGTGCTTCCTGGCTTGGTCTATTTATTTGATATTTCTCATGGCTGGACTTTAGCAGATTGTGTTTCTCCAAATGTGGCTTGTTGCCGCAGATTGCAGTTGCTTTTGCTTATTTTCTGTATCTTTACTAATGGGTAGTTACTTTTACAGACACTTCTAAGTAAAAGTCCATTAGAGGTTTTACATTTAAATCCACAAAGACATCAGATGAATGTCTGCGTGGATACAAATATTTCTTTGATTATTTCATATTTCAAAATAACGCTTTCATTCTGTAGCTTTCAAAGGACCAACGTGTGATAATTAGCCGAAATAAAAAGGCTTTTCACTCTGTACAGCATACTTGAAAAAATAACCAAAGTATTTACGGACTCACATGGAGTGTTAAAAAAACTGCAGTAATTACATTACTCTAACTCATGAGCTTTAAATGGGTGCTTTCCTTAACTTTAAGGTCATCAACACCATAATCACAATAACAAAATGGAAAGCAATTTCAGGGCCCTGCTTACAAACCCCTTTCTACTCAGTGAATGTATTTTACACTCATCAACCAGCTAAGTTTAGATCATGAATGGTGTCAGCGTTACTACTACCGCTCCAACAGATGACACCACTGAAAAATGATTGCAGGCTCACACATGAATGATGTCTGTGTTAGTAAAAATGATTCAAATTAAGTCAGGAAAATATGATCTGAATCACAACTTGCTTGTTATAAAATCAATGAAAGGAAATACTGGATAGCAATCAGAAGGTCTGCAGCCTTTGTATTGAGGTCATGGTGATGCACATTACATTCATGAAGGATGCTAGCTTAGTCAATTAAATTATTAGCATTTGCCAAAGTACATTAAAGTTTCTAAACAACTTATGTGGATTATATCTTGATTAATTGGGTCATTTCTTTGGTCTTTCGAGCACCGGCTCCAGCCGTCAAGTTCCTTTAGGCACACATCTCTGTGTTCGATATGTCCAATATTTGGCAACCCACGGCAAAACAATTTAGATTGAGAAATAGCACTTCAGGTGAAAGGAAAAACTGTGTATTTGATTTTGAGTTGAGTTGTATATCAACGCACATTTAAAAAAAAATTCTAGTTCCAAACCATTTTTTGACTGATTTAAAATAAAAGTGAAAAGTGAATTAAGTCATGTTGTGAACTATATAGAAAATATGTTACTGGTCAACTTGATATTCAGCAGTCTGATGGCTTGGGGGAAAAAGCTATTACAGAATCCGACTGTTCTGCTCTTAATGCATTAAGGACAGGGCAGGGCAGCATTAAGAGCAGAACATGGTGAGGATGAGTGGGGTCTTTAAAAATGTTCTGGGCTTTTGTCAGGGAGCGTTTCTGAGTGGTGTCTCTGATGGGAGGGAGAGAAACTCGCGATAAGACATGATTGGTGATTTTGCTGCTTCTTGGTTAGTAAATCATTCAACGTAAAGATTTGCATTCACTCAATTAACATGAGTAAATATGTTTTAGACTTAGCAAGAGGTTCCGCAGCATTAAGAGCAGAACAGTCAGATTCTGTAATAGCTTTTTCCCCCAAGCCATCAGACTGCTGAATATCAAGTAGACCAGTAACATATAGATTACATTACGCTGTGTAAAGCGCACATATTTTCTATATAGTATGTCTACTTTGTTTATATGTATAGTCTTTACATTTTAAACGCACACTTTATCTTTAATGTTATCAGCACCACGTCACTTTAAAGTATTTATTTATATGTACAATTTTAGCAAGTTTTTATATTGTCCTGTTCCTGTAAGCCAGTACAACGAAATTTCGTTTTAATAGCACACTCTGTGTCTTGTTGAAATGAAAATAAAGAATGTCTCAGTATTTACGTTAACTAAAACATTTAGGGTATTTGAAATAGTTGTTTCTTGCTATTGGTCCCTCCACACTCACATCATATTTATTTTTCTCAAAAATAAATCTTGTCCACCAAAGCACTGCTCATAATCTCTATGAAAACACAATTAAAGCTCTGGTGGGAACACACTTGAACATCACAAGTCAAAAAAGGGAGTTTCTTAAAATATGCATTCTGGAAGAGCTCAGTTTTAAAAAGGAAAGTGAAATGCTATTTGCATGTAGCTCAAAAGCAAACATTCACAGAAAAGCTATGTTTTAAAATATACACGAACATTTATGGACTAGGCAAAACAAATACAACTAGATATCCAGACCAGGTTTGATGCATATTGCTAATTAAAAAAAAAGATCTAATTGTCTGATTGTGAAGTAGGTTACTCTTTTGGATTTGTTGGCTCTCCCTCCGAGACTGGTTCCTGTGCTACATCATGAGTTTTGTATTGTTTTACTTGTTGTGAGTGAACATACAGTAAAGTTTCCCTTTCCTGCGGTTTATCTGGGGATTGGAATGTTGAAATATCGAGCAACCAGAACTTTGACCTTTTCAGTAATTCTCCTCTAGGCTAAAAATCAAGATTTCATGCCTGGAAGAGTGGATGAACAGAAGGCTGTAAGATTCAGTTTTCGTCTATTGGTTTTTTAGGTTTGCCCGCCTATTCTATTTATCATTTGTCAGTCAGGTTAAACTATTATACATCAGAGAGAATAGAGTGGAGAGGAGTGAAGTGAAGAAGTAGAGAGTAAGTTCAGACAAACTATGCAACACATTGAGCTATTAATGCTCCCTCAGCTGCTGACATTTTAAAAACAAGGATAATAACACTTTTTCTAAATTAGGTCAGACATTGTCTGCATTTAATTGCTAAATATTTCATAATATCCCATGGGGAGCTTTGTGAAGCATACAAATAGAGAAAAAGTTCAGGTCTGCCTTACTCACGCAGACACAATTAAAGCGTTGACTTTCAAATGAAGAGATAACTTGTTTCGCGCTTGGTTTAATAAATTGAAATCCTTTATTAAAAAAGAGTTACATTTTATTCTAATGTACATAAAAAAAACTGACTTTAAGGCAACTAAAATATGACAATAAAACGTTCACAACGTCATCTGTTTGCACACAACTCCAACCATTTTGTCTTGGTAAAATAAAACGACTCAATATATTATGTTCTTAATAACTGACTGACAAATCAATTGCCTACATGTAAATGCTTCATAGACAAAATGTATGGTTGTTTATGTTGCATATTTTCACAATGCAAATTGGTGTCCCGCAGTTAGAGCTACAGTGGGGCAGAAAAGTATTTAGTCAGCCACCAATTGTGCAAGTTCTCCCACTTAAAAAGATGAGAGGCCTGTAATTTTCATCCTAGGTATACCTCAACTATGAGAGACAAAATGAGAAAAGAAAATCCAGAAAATCACATTGTCTGACTTTTAAAGAATTCATTTGCAAATTATGGTGGAAAATAAGTATTTGGTCACCTACAAACAAACAAGATTTCTTGCTCTTACAGACCTGTAACTTCTTCTTTAAGAGCCTCCTCTGTCCTCCACTTGTTAACTGTATTAATGGCACCTGTTTGAACTCGTTATCAGTATAAAAAACACCTGTCCACAACCTCAAACAGTCACACTCCAAACACCACTATGGCCAAAACCAAAGAGCTGTCAAATGACACCAGAAACAAAACTGTAGACCTGCACCAGGCTGGGAAGACTGAATCTGCAATAGGTAAGCAGCTTGGTGTGAAGAAATCAACTGTGGGAGCAATTATTAGAAAATGGAAGACATACAAGACCACTGATAATCTCCCTCGATCTGGGGCTCCACGCAAGATCTCACCCCGTGGGGTCAAAATGATCACAAGAACGGTGAGCAAAAATCCCAGAACCACACGGGGGGACCTAGTCAATGACCTGCAGAGAGCTGGGACCAAAGTAACAAAGGCTACCATCAGTAACACACTACGCCGCCAGGGACTCAAATCCTGCAGTGCCAGACGTGTCCCCCTGCTTAAGCCAGTACATGTCCAGGCCCGTCTGAAGTTTGCTAGAGAGCATTTAGATGATCCAGAAGAGGATTGGGAGAATGTCATATGGTCAGATGAAACCAAAATAGTACAATCACAACTAATACAACACACTCAACTAGACGTGTTTGGAGGAGAAAGAATGCTGAGTTGCATCCAAAGAACACCATACCTACTGTGAAACATGGGGGTGGAAACATCATGCTTTGGGGCTGTTTTTCTGCAAAGGGACCAGGACGACTGATCCGTGTAAAGGAAAGAATGAATGGGGCCATGTATCGTGAGATTTTGAGTGATAACCTCCTTCCATCAGCAAGGGCATTGAAGATGAAACGTGGCTGGGTCTTTCAGTAAGAAGCATTTCAAGGTCCTGGAGTGGCCTAGCCAGTCTCTACATCTCAACCCCATAGAAAATCTTTGGAGGGAGTTGAAAGTCCGTGTTGCCCAGCGACAGCCCCAAAACATCACTGCTCTGGAGATCTGCATGGAGGAATGGGCCAAAATACCAGCAACAGTGTGTGAAAACCTTGTGAAGACTTACAGAAAACGTTTGACCTCTGTCATTGCCAACAAAGGGTATATAACAAAGTATTGAGATGAACTTTTGTTATTGACCAAATACTTATTTTCCACCATCATTTGCAAATCAATTCTTTAAAGACAATGTGATTTTCTGGATTTTTTTTCTCATTTTGTCTCTCATAGTTGAGGTATACCTAGGATGGAAATTACAGGCCTCTCATATTTTTAAGTGGGAGAACTTGCACAACTGGTGGCTGACTAAATACTTTTTTGCCCCACTGTACATTCAGTTGGCTTATCAGTGGTTATATTTAGTGGCTGTGTGATCACCCTAATGATGAATTAGTGGTCCGTTTCAAAAGCATTTCCAACAGCTCTGTTCTCCCTACAAAGATTAATTAGTGATAACATTAAATGAAGCTTAACAGTAAATAACAAAATTGTATTGAGCAGTTTGTTTTAAATATGCACAGATTAGTATGGCAAATGTGTGCTTTGTTGGCATGAAAGACAAACAAATGTAGTCTGTAATTTCTTGCACTGCTTTTGTGAGTGGCTTGGGACAAATTCATAAAGGACGTGACATATTTAAAAAGCACCAAGGGAGCAAACAATGCTAAATTCAGCATTGCTCCATGGAGGCAGTGCATCCCCCGTCACGTAGTGTTATGTTGTGAGATATTATGCACAAACGCATGCTTACACACCACACTGAGCTAATGAGGCCAGCTGTTGTGAAATTTACTGGGCAAACAAATACATATTGTTGCACTTGAAACATCATTTTGGATTAATTGTGATAGCGAAACCATGTCAACATATTTATTGATGCTCTCCATGTAAATTATAATAAAAAATGCCTGTGTTAAGACCCATAGCATACATTAATGTGATTATGCCTCATTTAGGCTATTAGTCTGAAGGTTGCCAGTCCCACATGACCGTGACATAGAAGAGAAAACATTTCCACACTTGTGGACTGTCATGTATTTTAACTGTTTCATTGACATTGCTTTGGTTCACTTGTCCGCAATTGTAAGCAACTACCCTGCTTTGCATCCCGTCCAACAACACTGAATCTACTTTGGGAAATGTGGGGATGTAATGAAAGGTTGTAGTGATGAGTGGGTGTGGGGAGGAGGATTGTGGCTTTAATAAACATAGCCACAAGCATTGGCAATGATGGAGTGTGATTTAACTAAACTGTCACTAAAGGGGAAAAGAGGAAAACAAAAAGCTATTGTATCAACACCTGTCGATTTTTCTGGACAGCAAATCAAAATGGAGGGAAAAGGATAGGCTTTCATACTCAATTTCCAAAAGCTGTTATTACACACTTGTCACACGCTGTTATTCCTCGTGAAATCAACACTGAATGATGAGGGTTACAAAATTAGACAAACAAATTATTGGATACTTGAGTTTGATAGACTAAGAAAAAAGTGCCTCTAATATGTATTTCCAATGGCTGTGTTAGTATATTTGTCAGTGTGTCCAATTTTAAGCTCTACCCCCTTCTCCTCGGTTGAATGGACTGATCTTTATGACCTAGTGTGAAATGTAGCCAAGAGCATTGTTGTGGCAGCAGGCTGCAGGGATGAAGCTACTGGTGATGCTGGGTTAGCGCCCAATTACAAATTGAAGGAAACCAATGGCAACAACCGGAGGGAAAACATTTTTGCACAATCCATTCTATATTTGTCAGCATTTCAACATTTGCCAACACAGCTTTGACACAAAATATGGTACTGTTACCTTGACAATGCTGCAGTGAGAAGCCAGCGGTAGTAAATGATGGCCATGCGACAGAATAATTTTTAATTGGAAAATTACTTGGAGATAAAAAGCTTCACAGCAGAAAGCATCTTTAAATCTATGAGTGGGTGTGCACGTGTGTAAAGCGGCTTTCACAACAATCTTTCAGCAGTGCCACATTGAGGAAAATGAGGTTTTCTGACATTGGCTATCTATCTTTTATTGATTTTAGCCAATTTGTTTAGGTAGGATTTTTGCGACTCTCCATCAAACTAATTAATAATTTCCTCCTTCGTGATCTTGACCAAATGTTGAAATTAAAAAGTAAACTGCAACTGATCACTTCCAGGCTACTGAAAAATAAATTGTTTCAATTGTATTTCTTTGAAATAAAAACAACTGCAAGCAACTGAGCCATACATGGTACAACCTCATATTAAGTAAGAAAAGATAAATGAAAGCCAAGTGTAGCAAAGTGGACATGACACGATATCTTAATTGTTTACAATATAGCACCTGCAATGCAGTTAATTACATTTACAGCAATAATATAATGTGTGAGGTGGAATTTTCCATTAAACAACATCCATGCATCTGCAGCGCTCAGTGACCACTGAAACAGAAATGTGTCACGATGTCCTTGTTGGCGCTGTACGCATGTGACATTTCCTTTCATGTTACATGTTGATGGCAAATCTGCACAGACAGCAGACACGAGCACACAGCCCTGCTGCACATGGATTGTCAGCGAGCTCATGGCTTATAGCACCTCTGGCCCGATGTCACAAGCTCTTATTGCACATGACAGCCAACAAATGTGATTGTGAGAAAAGGTGTGTGAGCACACAGCACACATTCAACCCAGAGTGGTGCTTATGTACATGCACACATGTACAGATGTCTTAAATGGTTTGGTCATGGTCAACATATTAGGCTTCATCAAGCATTTAATCAACACTGCAAATATAGTAACAGTTTGTATGACCTTTATACGCCATCTTTTTATTCTACACATACACATTTCTTTTATTTCTGCATAATTCTGTTCTCATTTATACCAGTGCCTGCCTTTTCAGACTAGCTGGGACTGACTTTAGGAAAGGTGGGCCCCCTACTAGAAACTAAAGTGAGCAAAGGGAGAAGCCAGTATGTGGTAGTTAAAGAGGGGTAAGGGCTGTTATAAATCACACATTACCAACACACACTGACACAGATTATACCAGAAGCACCACTTAAAAATTCTGTTCAGTAATTTGGTTTTGAGTTATACTGGGCCTAGTATGTTAGGGTTGTTATACTAAAAGGGTATACAGACATTGGGTGGTGTAGACAAAACTTTATCTATTCTCGGTTACCACTTAATGATGGACACTTTAATCTATACAACCGATAGTCTAACACAACTGTCCTGCAATAAATCCAAATGAATATGTTGTAAATGGCTAGGTGTTTCCATTATTTCCCACTCAATATATTAATGATTGTACTCAACAACAAGGTAACAAAAACACCGCCCCAGTTCCACAGCACCACAAACTACAGCCTACAAAATGACCTTATTATGTTGAGCTCACATTATTTTGAGAGAGCAATATATCAAAGACCCCCTACTGCACAGCTTTGTATTTCCATGCTGTTTTCTCAGAACAAAACACTAAGGAGATAAATGATGAACAAAAACTCTTACAAGGCATCAACGGTAGTAAGCAGTAGAGCGTAACCTTATGGTTTTTGAAGAAATGCGTACAAAATTGAACTTGATAAGCCTATAGAAAAGTGTTTTCAGTTTAAATCAGACAGTATGACTGATCACAAAGAAACACACTCTGACCTCTGCCTCAGCAATGCTCATCACAATTTCATATTTCTTTTCATCTACACTTTTCATTTTGTTTAAAGCACTGAGATTAATCAAAGGTAGTGAAGCAGCCCAAAAAAGTGCACTTATGCTTAAGTGTCTACTTGCAGTTGTAGAATAGATCATAGGCCATAGGTCAATAGCTTCAATTATCAACTATACATCAATATATGGGGCATTCTACTGAATTAGTACAAAGTGCGGTCCCACGACAAGAAAAACTATTTAACAAAACAATTAAGTATTCAGACATAGATATTTACTAAGAATATGTTATGGTCTATTTAAACACAAGGCATTACATTAGATAGTGATAAGCTTAAAAAAACATCATTTATAGGGTACTTTCTATTGGGAAGTAGTTGTCCCCAACCCTGACATCTACATTTCATGTTCTGTAAATAACACTTAAAACATTTTTTTTAAATTGTGTTCAATGGTGTAATTAGAAGATTTTTATGATTACATTCAAACAGAAGTTGGAATATTTAGATTTATTGTGGGTTTAATGTTTTAATAAAAAAACGTGTCCCCAGTTTTCATGCCACTACTACTACAACAAGGGGTTTTAGTCCAATGGCTGAGCCTGGTTGTTAGCCACACCCCTGCATTTTTGACTAGGCAGTGACATTGCATCCCTGTCCCTCATGACTGAATGGCAACTAGCTATATCCCATACTTTTGATATAAATCTGTTCCAAAATCTGAAAATCGGCGTGTAACCTTAAGAATTGTCACTACCGAACATATATTATCTTAAATTAAGTAAACTTTTTCGGGGTTTTAAGCAAAGTATTAGGTTTTGTGTAAACCTCTTCAAAAACGTGTATGCTAGCCATTTACTTGCTAGCATTATTTAGTTATGCTAAATTTTAGCTGTGGGGTTTATTCTCCCAAAAATATAAATTTACAATTTAGGCATTTAGCAGACGCCTTATTCCAAAGCGAGTTACAATTACAAATTACAGGGACATTCTCCCCGGAGTAACTGAGTAAGTGCCTTACTCAAGGGCACACTAGTAGTGGTGTACCAGGCGGGATTTGAACTCGCAACTTTCCAATCATCAGCCCACCTCACTATCCATTAGACTACCAAAATAAAAAAATTGAGAAAACGAATACAAATCATTTAATTGTGGCAGCCCGCCACAAATAAATCAATGTATGGGAAACACTGGATCTTGCATTCTAGCCTCATTCCCCTCTATTTCAGCCTGTTACTAAAAAGTGCTGATTCTGGATCAGTAGCTTCAAACATGCACACTTCAACATAAGGCATGTTATGAGTTAAGATTAAGCAATAAGGTTGAGGGAATATGATACAACCTTGAGAACAAAATACTTACTTTAATGTATGTTCAATTTCAACAGTCATCAACTCTGGAATCAATATGATCAGTATTATGCATTTTACAAAGAAAACTTCGAAATTTGATTAAAAACGCACTTTTATTAATTGAATTGTGAAAACCCTCAAGAAATATTTGTTAAAAGGCTATTCAGAGAAGGGAAGGTAAAACAATATTAACAGGTTAATATAATACTTTTTTACTACAGTGTATGTACTAGTATGTTTCGGTAGAGACCATTTTTGGTTGAGGAAGAACATTCCAATACAGTCTGAAAATACGATATGAAAATGTACGTTTTTTTTACTAGATAGGCCTATGTGTAATTTAGATATGGTACAAAATATATATGGACAAAGTTTTGGGAAAAAAACATACAAAATAAATGGCCCATAATATCAAAAATAACACCACAAACAGTAACCTCTTAACCTCATCATACAGCAATGATAATAAACAAAAAGCAAAAAGCCAATAAGTACACATCACATCCAATCATTCCACTTGGTATAAAACAACAGTCGAAGTCAGCCAAGATAATAAATAATTAATTTGAATTACTAGATGTTATGAATCTGGTGATACAGACAACTATCAAAAAATGGCAAAAAAAGTGTAGATACGGTTCAGATGTTGTAACAGCATGACTAAAACAAAAAGAATAACACGGATTACCTATATTAGGAGGTTGATTAGGAGGCAAAGTTGAACATTTTAGTCAATTTTCTTACATTTATGTCAGGATAAAAACGGCAGGGCATTGAAACATTTCCACATACTGTATCTGCCAGACTAAAAAAATGGTCTGTCCCTCCAAAAAATTGGTAAAGCAGCACAGACAGAAGACAATAAAAGGTAGTTTGCCAAAAACACTCTCCATATAGCTGCTGAACAACAAACCTATTGATTTTTAGGACATCAATTGGAACAGCCATGTTTGGAAAACAATATTCCTTTTACTAACACTGGTGAGATAACAAGAAACCCAAATAGGACAATGCAACATCCTAGAGGTAATTAAATTAAATCAATAGGCTACAAAGCATCATAATCGCATGCAAGAACCAAAACAGACAGTAGGCTAATAAGGTCTGTGACTGTGACATAACAACATATATCAACTTACTATTGTCATTAAAGACATTCAATGCCATTGATTTAATAATACTAAAATAGAAAAATAGGCAACGCAAGCACACATTTTCAAATAGCAACATTTACATTATTAAGAAACACATTGGAATTAAATTGAAAAAAATGAACCCTGCAGTTTATTCTGGCATCACGTTAGATAAATGTTGGAGACATAAATAAATAGAAAACCGCATGTAAACAACTACAGGCAATATCAAAGTCAGCAATACTGATAGAGGCCTTGACCTTATAGCGTATTGAGAGACAACGTACTTATTGTGGCAGGCCTACAACTAGGCAACAAGAATTACATTTGCTAGCATCGCACAAACACACACAACACACACTGCAGGTAAATTCGCAACACAGGCCAACATGCAAACAATTAGCAATCAGCAGACACCACTAGCACGTTTACTAACAAACAGAAGCCTCATAGCTTAACGAGCACACACACACACTAACCATTAAATACAGAGCCAAAAACATCAAGCAACAAACGATTAAGCAGCAGGTTCTTACCTGGAATTGGGGAAGTGAAGTGGTCGCTCCGTGGGGAGAGCCATCATTTTGGAAATAATCTCCCAGCTGCCAAGAAAAAACTCTTCTTCTGGCTTCATGTGTTTGAGCCCAAAAGCTAATAAGTATACAAACGCAAGTATTTCCACTTTAAACTATTCCAATATCAAAATGATCAGAATGCTAGCTGTTTAGATGCTACATGAGCAACAGGGCCCTGTTGTTCCTGCAGGTTAAGAGTGGGCGTTTCAGTGGCAATTTAAATGGACCGCCTTTTTGATAAAGGGTGCGTTGGATGTGTCACAGTAGTGGTGAGGGCAAATCTAATCTAAGTATGCTCAGATGTGTTCACTCTATCAAAAATGAGTTGCATCTAAGCAATTAGGGCAATATATTTCTAGTAAATAACAATTGAGTTTTTTCAGGGTTAAAAATAAATGATACAATTGGCAATAAACGATTTTTACACAATTTATAACCATCGTTGGTTGGATGGTCATACAAATTCTCCCCCTTGCTTCTTTTCATTGTTGAAGTCTGGAGGGCTGCATCAATATCTTTCTGAAGCCAATTTCATGCAGCATCAGCCGTGTTCAGAGGCTTCTCTCTAAAGCTCTCTTTTGTCATTCCTCACACATCTGCACATTGCGCTGTTATTCTAATATGTAAAGCTTTATCACCCCTTTCTGTTGCCTTCAAGTGTTGCCATTCATAGGGAATAATGCATTTCTTCTGCTGGCCCACACTTATTGAGCACTTTAAACATCCACTGCAACCAATAAGAAAGCACACAGGTAAACTCAAGTGGGGAAAGTTTTCTTACGAAACTTTATTTCCAAAAAAACAATACAACATATGACGTGCCAGATGTTTATACGCTAGTGCAGAAAAGCACCATTATGTATTTTAGTTGTGTGTGTTTAAACATTTGTATTATCTTGCATATTTCTGTTTGCAAGGTCATGTTGCTGTGAGTTTGGTCAGCTTTTGGAAACTGATAGAATTGACATTTGGACCCATAATGTATTCCTCTATTCTTTGTGTCTGTGTAAAATAACTGAATTATGATAATATCTCTGTCAATAAATTGCACTTTAGAGTTATGGGGATTATAAATGAAATTGATTTATCTGCCATTCATAAACTAAAATGGATCCGAGCTATAATTACTGTAAGAGACAAATATAAAACAGATAAATTGCAGATAAACAGTTTTGTAGTTTATCTTGAGAGTTTGTTTTATCTTATCTTAACTTAATACTTTAGAATAACAATTCAAAATGTAGCAGTCATGAAAAGCCTTGCATTAACAATTAGGGAAAACTTAGCTGGACTTTTGTAATTTTCTAATGTTTTTTTATGGACGAAAGATTAGCCATTTAACAGATTAAAGGCTCAAAGTGCCGGTTTGTTTGACTCACCAATACTGGGATAACACTTTACCAACCCTGTATCTACACTGTCAAATTGTGCTCAGATTAGCATTATTTTACTATAATTGTTATGTTTCAACATTAAGATGTGCAGAAATGTTTCATACATACATCTTTTTATGCAGTCTAAGCAAAAACATGTCATACAGATCTGAGTTCAGAGGAGACTGTCCTGGGTCGGCATGGAGCCCAGTGATGTCACAAATCCTCAGCATGCGTGATAGCGTTTTAAAATCACGATTACTGTCGTTTCCTTTTCACTTCTCTACATTTTTGTTTGACATTAAAATACTCAGTGTATTCCCGCTCTATATTTGAAAGAAATATATAATATACTGTATAATCCCCTGTGGTTGTATTGCACTTTTGTTGCATATGTCAGATTCCAGAAAGTGTGCATCATGCTGTATGTGTCATGTTAATTCAGGATATTTAAGAACCCCACACATGGTGGTGCATGATGAAGTGCACGCTTTCTGTGACACTCACCTGAGGCTTCTATTTAAGGCCACTAGTGAGCACAGATGTCCATACACAGATATTCATATGCATAGGAATACACACCCACACTTTCACTAATATGTAGATTAAAAACATATGCCCCAATGTACCCATACTGTGCAGGCTTTTGTGAGAACAAACACAAACATACACAACAGCAAAACCTAACGGTACGTCCACACGATGCTGTTGCGTTGAAGCTTGCCGGTGGGCGTGTCTGGCGTGCAACCAACAACCAATCACATTAATCTCCCGCCCCAGACACACAAGCACGCGGTTTGATTGGCTAGCGCTTGTACTGGCATATGATTTGATTGGCTGGCGCTTCCGTCGACATTGAAAAGTTGAATTTTTCTCAACTTTCGAAGCAAGCAACTGAGGCAAAGCGACGCGACGGAACCACAATGCAGTTCGGCAAAGCGTGACGTCACGCCATTCAAAGTGAATGGGAAGCGTCTCCGTTGAATCACGCAACGGAACCGTGTGGACGTACCTTTAATGGCCCGTCCACACAGCGGCGTGCGTTGTCGCTTGCCGGCGGGCGTGTCTGAAGCTCGACCAACAACCAATCACATGAATCTCCCGCCCCTGACACACAAGCAGCGGTTTGATTGGCTAGAACTTGTACTGGCATATGATTCGATTGGCTGACGCTTCTGCCGAGGCTTCAAAAGTTGAACATTGCTCAACTTTTGCAGCGAGCCACGCCAGCAAAGCTCCGCATCGCTTCCCACAATGCAGTTCGGCGAAAAGTGACGTCACCCCATTCAAAGTGAATGGTGAAGCTTTCAACGCACGCCGCTGTGTGGACGGGCTGTAAAAGAGGAATCGTAAGCAGCAGCAGTTGCATGCATAGAAGTATGTTCCAAAATTAATAATTTTAACAATGATACATTTTGAGAATCTATACCTGTTCGTAATATATTAAGTTTAAGTAAATGTGTATAATTGCTTTATGTTTTAAAAGAATGATGAAAGAAATATAACAAGGCAGCTTGGAATATGATCCAAATATGATTGGAGTTATTTCAGAATTAAGGATAGCATCATATGAAAGGTGAAATGGGGGGGGGGGGGTTGTTTTGTGCTATTCAGCAAATATTATCATGCTAAAATACTAAAGTAGATGGTGCACATGGTAAACATTACTCCCCCTGCGGATTTGTTCAATATAAACATTGTGAAATTTGCAAGATGTCACTCATAGAGGAACAACATTAGTTTCCCAAAAACGTTATAACATAATACAAGTAAGCATTAATGTTTCTCTTTAAATTGATATATTGTTGCAAATTAGTAGTGCAAGGAACTGAGAGGCAGAGTAGTGGAAGGCACCTACATTCCCAATAGGTGGCTCCACCCGCTTTCAATTAACAGTATTGGGTTCAGGTGTGGAGACCTCACACCTGGTGCTAATCACTCCCTCAAGGGAGACAAAGGACACAGAGTTGCTCAGTTGTGTGTGGCACATGGAGGGAGCAGGAGACTCCCAGCGTAAGGAAACATTTTGTAAGCTGGTAAGTCGGTTAGCGGCCCGGCTACGTTAGCCTTTGTATACACCGGGGACGACTGTGAAGACCCGAGACATAAAGGTCAGCCTACGCTTGGCGACCGCGACGAACGACGCATTCGACCATCGGTATGGAAGCGGGTCCTAGATAGGGAAGAAGTTTTCTTTCTGTATTAGGAACGGAACCGAGTCCCTCCCTCGCAAGCTTCATTGGAACGGACAACGGCCGCGGGTCCCTCTTCGCAGGTTGGTTTGCTAGTCGGGTCACGAGGGAAACCGGGTCGGGGAGAGAAAGTCGACACGTGAGTTTCCGGACACAATAAAATCCCGGAGCATAGAGTAGTGAGAAGGCGAGTAAAACCGGCCTACTTAGCTGGACCCCAATCCGACGGCCAACGGGAAGGGAGACCTAATCCTCCCTCCGACGACCAACATCCGTAAAAATCTGGGGTGTACCTCTTCGGCGGTAAGACAATAGACTGGACGTAGGAACATAGTAGACGGCAACGTCTCAAAGAGCGACGAGCATCTTTATGCGTGGTTGAGGGAATCGATGTAGGAGGAAAGACCGTTTTGCTGACCGTTGTGGTCGGTGATCACTCCAGGAATACTGCGAAAGAGGTGGTCATAATTGTCCTGACCCGTCTATTCTCTTTCACCCATCACGACGTTAGTGCCCTGTCCTCCGTCACAAGTTCCCGGGTTTTTTCGGTCCGAAATAACGACCAATTTGAGTTTTTATGGA
>NW_011367249.1:419223-425423 GCF_000735185.1 Notothenia coriiceps | reverse complement strand
AGGAAACGACTCCAACACGTGCCCTCCACTGCTACAGGAACACAGAGAGACATGGAGTGCCTAAAAAAGATTTGGTTGCAAATGTAATGTTCATAATGAAATCACAGAAGAGTGGTTTTATTTCTCAATTTAGTGACGAAAAATCTTCCACATCTCAGCGGGTGAGTGGAGGCCATGTCATCAGAGTCATATCATCTCGAGATGAAGGAATACCAGAGTGGCTACATCAAGGTACTCAAGAAGTCATGTATTTTTGAGCTTGCATTTTTATTCATTTTTTGCAATGGCAAAAAATAATTTCAGATGAATCTATGCTAATGACGGGAGAGCTAACTGTGGGGGGGACACTTCATCATCCCACCTGCAGCCTTCTGCAGAGATAAATGAAATACCGACCTTCATGAGTGCACTGAATGCTAATGGCTGCTTTGACAAGTGTAAACGTCATTTATTGATTTTAACGTATTTGAAATTGATTTAATCTGCGCTTGGGTCTACCTTAATGCTGAGTGTTTTTTGGTACGCGATGCCCAGATGACTGCTTTATTTCTTAAGAAACATGAAGAGAGATCTGCAGCCTTGAAAAACTCCGAAGAACTTCTGGAGGACGAGCAATAGAAAAAAACAGAAACGTCTCAGGAAAATATTAGCAAAGTGCGGTATTGTTATGACTTCGGATATTCCGCAGATATGAATACTGGGTTTACTGTAGAAAAGAGGAAAATCCCACATTTCAAGATTCAAGATTCAAAGGTTTTAATGTCATATGGCACATAAGCTAACAGTGTACGTAATGCAATGAAAATCGTCGGTATGACCCGAGCTCTCCAACGAAGTGCATTAGGTAGATACAACGTAATACAAATTGACGGAGTGGTGCGAAGGCCTCGTCAGCACTAAGAAGACACACAACTGAGTCTTAATTAATTTAAAAATGCCCATTGTCACACAACAGTTTATATTGCATATTTTACAATATTTTCAAAAATAAATGTTGACAACAAAAGGCTGGTTTTGTCAAGCTGCAGGTTAAAACAATATGACCATGATAATATGAAAGAACACATACATCCATTTTCATACACACAGATTGATTAAAGTGGTTATTGTGTTTTATTTAGATCTGTTTGTAATTGTTTCTACTTTATTAAGATGTGATTGTGTCAAGCAATGAGTTCAATTCTGGCTTCTACATTGAGAAAGTAATGACCGAATGAAAGCCAGGTGTGCAGCGGAGGCTCATGGGTACTGCATCGAGTTGAAGAGGAGAGGAGGAGGAGAGAATGTCTCCAAACTTTTTTTCCCCTGAGAAGGACATTGTGGAGAAGCCCGTTGATTTTTCAGAGAAGGGGAATCCGACCATAAGAAGTGAAGTAAACGCAGTGGAGTTAACGGCTGTCTAAAGTGAATCCCTTCTTTCTCGTGTTGTCCCCTCTCACATGAGAGCCGGTGAACAGGGAACGCGCGTGTGTTTGCCTTTTGTTTGTTATTTGTTCCTTCCCAGACTGAGAGACTTACACCATCAGAGGCGATGAGATGTGAGTGAGGCTAATGCCTTGTGAAATGACAAGACTTTAACCACGCGACGAAACATGGCGTCTGCGTCCCGAGGCTTAGTTTCTTCCTCCGTTCTTGCTTGTGCGCTCTGCTGCCTGGGGGGCACTGGGGCTCCGGCCTGCGGGGACGGCGGCCGGAGCTGGCAGCCCTGTCCACGTCAACTGCAGCTGCACGCCGGCGGGCCCCTGCCGTCCTGCGCCGTCAACTGCTCCACAGCCTCGGGCTAGAGAGGGCCCCGGCGCGGCGACATTCCGCCGCGACACCACCGTGCTGTAAGTGCAGAGATGGGAGGGGGGGGGGTGGTTGGTAACGTGTATGGTGGTATATTGAACATGGAAAGTCATAAGCTGCTTTGCTTAGAATGTTTGCAACTATATTTGAATTTATTTGACAACTCAATTAATTGTTTCTGTGTAAGGATGCTTGTTGTGTGCCATACAGTGACAGGGGTCACAGGCTAGTTTACCATGTTTTTGTTTCCGCCACATCACACCATAGCCTACTACTAAAGGATTTCAATTAATTGTATTTGTGCTTTTGTTTTGGTTGTTGTCATGCGTGAAGCCAAAATAATTGGTCGATTTTTGATTGGTTAATCGACATATCTTCACCTCCTTCTATAATCGATTTGTCATTCAAGTAATTAGAAGCAAAAATGTGAGACATTTAGCTGGTTCCAGCTTTTTACATTTGTGTATTTACTTGTTTTCTGTATTGTGTATCATTGTGTATCATCTTTGTGTTTTGGGTTGCATTTTTGGCCATTTTCTGACAAATTAATAGGGAGGATAATTTGAAGATTGGAGTATACTAAAAGGAATCATTTGTTGGAGCCAGATTCACTCTGACAGATGTTGTGGGATTGATTGAACTATTCACCATTGCTGGTTGTTAAAAAAAAAGACAAAGAAATATATTAATAATATTTCAAGAAAAACATGCAACATTTGATACACAGAAGTATAATTTGAAAGAAGTAGCACTTGCTATGTTTAACGGTGACGTTTTTTGGTGTGACGCAGCCTTCTATTGAAGGCCCTACCTCTTGTGACACTGTGTGTGTGTCTCAGTGTGTGTCTCTAGTAGGTAGTATACATGGAATTGGTCACCAGAGAAGTGAACTTGGTGTTTGTGGTGCAGCTCAGACTTCAGCCTCTGGTGCTGCTGCAGCGAGAACATTCTGTTCTGCGCCGACTCAAGACACATGCTATCAATTATTTATTTCCCCTCACACTTCCTTCTTATATTTAAGATATGTACCCTTTATACCAGGGATGTAGTCAATGTGCAGGAACATCTTCAAGAGGCTTTAGAAAAAACAAACATATAATCATATCATTTAAATTAGTTTTTGGAGTGAAGTGTAAACTGAAAATCTTCACATCTAACGGCAGCGTGCATACGTGTGCTGCTTATTTTGAATGGATTTAAACCTTTCCCTTAATGGCGTCCTTAATGGCGTCTTCAATAGCGCTTGACATTTACTGTTAGTATTTGCATAACAGAGGTAGAGTGCTCTGTTAGGTGCCACGTAATGAGAGGCAGACCCTTCTGCAAGATCTGTCTCTAATCATGTCAGACTCTATCGGAGTGCTAATTGCTTTGGTCGATGTAAACCACCTTCATCTTATAACAGCAGAGGCCATATGTAGGTGACTGACTGTGAACATTAGTGTCCTCGCTAATTTTGCCCCTTGACTGCTGCTCACCTCCCTACAGTACATGCAGGAGCATGAAATTAAAATCAGATCTTCTCATTAGCTCAGATTTCATGGCTGACCATGCCAGAGGGATATGATTTGTATTTTATAATGCTTTAGACAGTCCTTGGTCTGTGTAAGATATTCACTAATTATTTATTGAAAAAAAGGTAATTTTCTCTCAGGGAGGCAGAGAATCATTCTCTCAAAAATAACAGAAAGGTAACTACAGTTTCTATACATTCATTTTCTAAGCTGATAAAAACAGCACATTCAAGCCACTTTTCTATAATAGTGTATCGCTAACAATGTCACATAATTAACTTTAGAAAAAACTGAATGAGACAAGGGTTGAAATATGTGCAAGAACCTGAAAAAAAAGTGAGGTATTATATTTATAGCCCCTATTCTTTAGGAATTGAATTTGAGACCTTGGAGCAGTAAACACACCCTGGATCTGCACTTGGTTGATTTTCATTTACTCGTCAACAAAGAAGAGGCTATAAATTAATCAACTCAACTCAACTCAACTTTATTTATAAAGCCCTTTTCAAAACAGCCGGAGCTGAAACAAAGTGCTGTACACGCCATAAAAAACAAAAACAAAACAACAATAACAATAAATAACAAATAATAGTAGAAACGTGTGTGTGTGTGTGTGTGTGTGTGTGTGTGTGTGTGTGTGTGTGTGTGTGTGTGTGTGTGTGTGTGTCACAGTGATAGTAATAGTGTCATAGGTGATACATACATATACTCATATGCTATACCTTATAGATAGACGTGTTTAAACTTTAATGGACTTGCGCTGATGACTCACGCTGGTCAGCACATAAGTTCAAGTATTAGACAGAGGCTACCACTTGACAATTTAAAGAGAGGCAGACGCATGTCAAGCTTTTTCATTTACATTTCAGAGGCATTTACTGTGGAAAAACGAGGAAGTTCTGACAATATGGCAGGTCTGAAATGTGACATTCAAATGTCTGCTGGTTGTGAATGTGTGATAGAGGTGGAGAGTGAGAGAATGGAAAAGGCATGGTGAATTTTCAGGAACTTTGCAGTTCCAAAAACACGACAATTATCATTTCTATAATAAAAATTCTGCTTCCCAATTATAGAAGTACATTCAACTAGTCCATTCACATGTTGATATGTCACAAACCCAGAACACTACTACCCAAAACAGCGTTTTTCTTTCAGTGAGAAGCAACATGTTTCTGATCTGTCAAATTCAAGGTTGGACAGTAATACATAACTGAAGTCGTCTGTGCCCCTTCCTTGCCCCAAATTAAAACAAATTAGACACACGCCTTGTAAAAAGGAGAAAGGAAATAAATGATAAAGAGTGTGTTTGAAGGAAAGTGTTCCCGTTACACACCAGTCCATCTGTTCAGCCCACACAGATCAAAATATCTTAACACTTCATAGAGACGGTTTATGCAGCTCTGAAGTCACTTCTGGGAAATGATTGTGGATTACACTCGGATTTTAAAGTCTCTATAGCCTTCGTTTAGTATGCAGATTGCTGTAACACATTTTTATCGCGGAGCTGTGTCTGCCCTGGGACAATAGGCAAAGAAAGTAAATAAGAAATTCAGTCTTTTGTGTCTGAACGTACTCGGTTTATTAAAACTGATCAGTTTACAATGATAGACGAGATTTGGTTGTAACTTATTTTTATACATTTATTTGGCAGCAAGTACATAAATGGATTGCTAAGTATTTCGAGCTTCGATTTTAATGCTGTTATTTTCTCTTAAAGGCTTGTTCACCTTGGTCAATAGCTTTCTCGTTAGTGTAGGATACGCTACTGATGATATTGGACTTCTTATATCAGCTGAATCATGTGACCTTTTGTACTGCGCATACAGTACAGCACCTTCCATATCAAGGTCAGTTCGATCAGTTCTAATACAAAATAATCCAGAGGCCATGTCAGAGATGAAGGATGTCATCCAATGCAAGTTTACTTTTTAAATTACAGTACAAGCTGAGAAGAACATACAAACATAAGGGCCACGAGACATCCACACATTCTTTGCAATATCTGGTAAAAAAAACATGTAGGAGGAAGTCTTTTATTTTTTAAAGAGTTCACTGAACAAAATATGTGCTATATTTGTTTGGCTTAACCTGGCTTGAGTCTGCCAACAGTCTTGCTGTACATTAAGGTACTGCAGATGTGCTTTAATTTGAATGTTAGTGCTAACAAGCTTAGAATTAGCATGGGAAGAATAGCGTGTGAGAACTGGAAACAGTGTTACAGATGGGCCACTGTTCAATCCCATGAAAGTTGACCAGTGGCGCATGAACCCAAAAACCTGACCCTCCAGAACAAAAATAACGGGATCCTGGGATCTTTGATGATATGTTAGCATCTTAGCATCACCATTTCAATGCTAATGTTAGTTGGGCCTCATAACAGTAACAGTCATAATAACATCGTAACAGTGTCAGCATACTGACATGCCTAACACTGCTCGGACGTTGCATTGGATGCAGCTTATATATGCTAGCAGCATGTTACTTTTTTAATGCTAGCATTGGTTGCCACCAGTTAATGTTTTTTATGGGCTCAGAACAGTCTCATAATACACACATGCACACAGAAGGATTCACACTTGTATTTCATGATCCGCAAAAGGATTCACACTTGTATTTCCGGATCCACACTTGTGTTTTTCAATGCACACACAAATGTGTTCCAATTAATATACATGTAAATAAAATCCACAGAACACAGAAAAAGGCTGTACATATGTATTTTTGATCCACACATATTTGTTTTCCGTTTAAAACCGCTGCACCTACAAACACAAACCACTTTCTGTGCACGGATCGCTGTGCATTCGTGTGTGGGTTTTTTGAGACTCCCCTGACGGTCACCCGATTCGTACTTGTAATTGCATTCAGGACACTTCATATACGCATTTTGCGCTGTCC
>NW_011367249.1:415447-419183 GCF_000735185.1 Notothenia coriiceps | reverse complement strand
GACTATTTGTGTTGGGGGGGTATGGGCTCAGAACAGTCTCATAATACACACTTGTATTTCATGATCCGCAAAAGGATTCACACTTGTATTTCCGGATCCACACTTGTGTTTTTCAATGCACACACAAATGTGTTCCGTTTCATATAGATGTAAATAAAATCCAAACACAGAAAAAAGTTTTACATATGTATTTTTGATCCACACATATTTGTTTTCCGTTTAAAACCGCTGCACCTACAAACACAAACCGCTTTCTGTGCACGGATCGCTGTGCATTTGTGTGTGTTTTTTTTTTAGACTCCCCTGACGGTCACCCTATTCGTACTTGTAATTTCTCTCATTTATAGCCAATCAGATGTCTCCTCCAGTCTAAGCCAATCACATGAGCGCGCCCCCACGAGGGTATGATTTATTGCGTTGATGACACTTCATATACGCATTTTGCGCTGTCCGGTCAGCTCGCTAAACAGAGGGCGGAGCATCGGATGATCATGCAGAGCTGCGTGTCTCCGTCAGACCCAGCAGCTGATCTGATCTCTCTCTCGCGTCCGGTTATACTTCACTCGCGTTTATGTCCATATCGATCAGATCCAGCTCTCCTGATCAGCCTTTATAGAGAGCACCGATTAAACTATTTAGAGTAGTTTAGAGTGAATATCGGCCGATAATGACCGGCGGGGCTCCCCCCCGTTGACAGTTCACTCACTGTCTAGCACTGGCTTCGTAATGCACTGATCGATTAGGCTAAGCTAACCTGTAGCTGCTCCCTCCAGTCCACACTCACAACAACTTCATACAGACATAAATAAAGCAGCTGTATTCGCCATACAGGAAACACAATGGTTTTGCCTGCCGTTTTTGTACACACAAGCATTCATCAATGGTTCGGAAAGTGGCGCTGTACCTTAATAATATAAAGGCTTGTATTTGCGTGCATTTCCTGTTCGAAAACTGAGAGGCTCCATGGACCTGTCAGCTCCATGGACCTGTCAGCTCCGGACTGCGCAAAATGCGTACATGAAGCGCTACGTCATGAACGCAAGAAATCTACCCTCGTGGGGGCGCGCTCATGTGATTGGCTTAGAATTGAGGAGAAATCTGATTGGCTATAGATAGAAAAAATTACAAGTACGAATCGGCTGACGGTCAGGGGAGTCTCAAAAAACCCACACACGAATGCACAGCGATCCGTGCACAGAAAGCGGTTTGTGTTTGCAGGTTCAGAGGTTTTAAACGGAAAACAAATATGTGTGGATCAAAAATAAATATGTAAAACTTTTTTCTGTGTTTGGATTTTATATACAGTACATGTATATGAAACGGAACACATTTGTGTGTGCATTGAAAAACACAAGTGTGAATCCTTTTGTGGATCATGAAATACAAGTGTGAATCCTTCTGTGTGCATGTATGTATTATGAGACTGTTCTGAGCCCATAGTTTTTGGCCACTTAATTTAACCTGTACAGCATCTTAACATACTAGCACTTTAGTGTGTACCATGCTAACACTGGCATGTAAGCACACTATTATTTGATATACCGTTGTTAATTTGACCAATTAACCTGGGATTTTTGTTTGGAAGTTGCTGTAGCCATGCTGTTGGAAGGGCTGTAAAGAAATGTGTACTGTATACCACTTTGAAGTTGGTCAATATTTCCCTATGTCTTGTGTTGTATGCTGTTTCTACATAAAAATGTTTTCCATTCGATGGTCGGGAGTGGAAAAAGCAGTTGCACTGTTTACAGATGAGTCTTGAAGTACTGTATGTAGGGAGAGTAGGGAGAGTCTTATCTGGTTTCTTAACAAAAAAAATGTGTTTGTTAAGTGTACCCTTTCCCTGGTCAGGAGGGTTGTTTGGCGTCCCCATGGCACTGAGATGCACAAAGACACACTTCAGGGGTGGAGATCCTCTTTTGAGACAAGTCTAGTTACAGGGAGCAACTTTGGCTTTTGCAGTCCTGAGGCTTCGCAGCTGTCAAAGAGACAAGACTCAATCTCAAATTCCCCCACTTTTCTGTGGGTTTTCTATCTCTGCTTCTATCATCCATACAACCATCAAAACACCAGATATACACATACCTGCTTTAATGAAGTGGGAAAGGAAAGATTGAATCTAGTGGCCATATGTGAGGAAGAATTTGTTGTGTTACCATGGCAATTGTAACCAATGACATCACCCACAGAAGCACAGACATTCCGAGGGGAAGAAACAGGGAGTGAAGAAGAAGACGAGGCGGCTCCCATGCTTTCCACCTCTGTGTGTGTGTGTGTGTCCATGAACTAAATAATGTTTAACTGCTGGTAACAGAAATGTCTTGGTTCATTATTAACTAATTCAAGCTGTGAGGGTGGTTTTTACACGGTAGACTGAAGAAGGAACTCTTTTCGCAAGAAGTCCTGGGTGTGTTTGTGTTTGTCTTGGTCCTTTTCTTAATTCTTTGTAAGTTTGTGGCATGGAAACACTTCCCTCTTCCTCAAACCTTTCATAACATTTGATGGCACAAAATAAGCTGCTTTGTCATAAACCCTCTTGTGCACATCTGGGCATCATTCACATAGTTGGCTGTAAATCTTCCCGCTGAAGCTCTGCCAGATGTGTTGTGTTCACAGACGAAAATCCTGAAAAATAAACAGATATACAGACTGGAAACTCACTGGGTAACAGTTGTTTTGTGCCAGAAGCTGAAAACATCAGAGTATTTCTTTCTTTGATTTTATGGTTTCCACATCCGTTCTCTTATGAAATTACACATCATGTAGGAGTTATTTTTAAAGAAGGTTTAACACTGAGTAATTGACGCTTAGATTAGCACATGAAATATTCAGCGAAATAAATTACATTACTCATCAATTGAAATGTAATAGATAGGATAGCTGATCTTAAACTGAAAAAATACACTTTCCTTTGAAATAACTCTCCATTTAAAACATTTGGTGTGGACTGTCTGTAACACACTTTGTAGTTTGCCCATTGCCAAAAAACAGCAGCTGTGTCTCAAAGCTAACATTAATTCTGTGTCAGTGCATTCAGTGACGTTACAAATATCCATAGAACCTGCTCAGGTCACACTGGCAGCATAATCTGACACTCTGCACTCCATTTAATGCTCAGTTTGTAGAAATGGCTATAAATATATGGCAAACATTTTTTTTAATCATAGCATTGATCATGAAGCCGCATGTTAGTGAAACTGGAAAATGAAGAAGTGTATTGTTAGGATTTACAGTATATGGTTTTAAAAGGTACATAGATACAGGTGTAATAGGGAGGTTTGTGGCGCAGTGGGTTGTGCGTATGTGTTCGGATCAGGGGGTCAAAGGTTCACACCCCACTGCAGTCAGCATGTCGTTGTGTCCCTGGGCAAGACACTTCACCCCAAATTGCTCCTGTGGGGATTGTCACAAGTAACATGTCTCAGTGTGTGTCTCTAGTAGGTAGTATATATGTAATGTAATAGTGCCGCACTGTTGATGTTTTCTTTTGCTTTCATCGTCAACATTCATTGATCCGTACACAAGGTGGTTGAATTGTGTATAGTCTGGTGATAAAACCATCGTTTATTATATATCTTTAACCTGTTCAACCCTGAGCCTGTTTTTCAGGTTTCAGGCTCGAAAATGACATTCCCAGAACAAATGACCATATCTTCCCTTCTAAAAGGGTTAAATTAATAATCTTTGTTCTCAAAGTAATGATAAACCAATATAGATATTTTTTATTTTAAAGAAAATT
>NW_011367249.1:405781-415407 GCF_000735185.1 Notothenia coriiceps | reverse complement strand
TTCAAGAATGAATTATTTATTTAAAACAGCCATTTTGACTTGCGTTTCATTGGCTAATTAACCTGCCTGTTTTTCAGGTCTCAGGCTCGAAAATGACATTCCCAGAACAAATGACCATATCTTCCCTTCTAAAAGGGTTAAATTAATAATCTTTGTTCTCAAAGTAATGATAAACCAATATAGATATTTTTTATTTTAAAGAAAATTCAGATTGAACATAGTAAAAAACCCAGTGGGGGCCCCAGTGCTTAAGAGGGGAGTTGCAGCCATAGGTAGACTTTGCCAGCATCACAACAATTGGCTTTGGAGGTAAAAGCTACACCTATAATAAGCTAATTAGAGGCTGTTGGAAGAGCGTGGATAAGGAAAGAAAGGAGAATGAATAAACGCAATTGCAGTCTTCCTGATTGAACGTACGAGCTTCATTAGAATCCATTGAAAGTGAGAAAATGCAAGCTGAAAAGACACTGTTTACAATTGTCGTCACAAGGTTGAGTGTTTGACTCTAAATAGATTGCTTCTGGGTGGAGTGTCACTTCAAGAAAATACTGGCACTTATGTTGGAAAGATATAAATGGCGCACATGTAGAAAAAGACACTAAACATAGCACTCTTTACTGTATACAATAAGATGAAGGCCATTGCATAACCAAGTTTCTTTAGGCATGTTAATTGAGTTGCTGCTGTATGTACTGTAAGAGTCTTTCTATGCAACAGAGAATAAATACAGCAGAGAGACAAGAGTAAAGTTCAAAACCATGTATTTTGTTGTTTTTGGGTAAAAAGGTGAGCAAATCTGACTCAATAAATGCGTAAATTCCCTCAAAACTATGATTTCCTAATTAAAGGGGCCCTTTGATGCTAATTTTCAGGTTCAGATTTGTACTGTATGTTGTGCCTCTACTGTGACATGTTCTCATGCTTTAATGTTCAAAAAGGTCTTTATTTTTCTCATACTTCCTGTGCTGCAGCACCTCTTTTCACCCTCTGTCTGAAACCAGAGTCCAGTCTCAAGGTTCAAGGTTCTTTATTTGTCATACGAACATAGCTACAGAGTAGTTATGTCGATGAAAATCTTAGGTCACAGGCTTCTCCAACAGTGCAACACAATAATACAGAAAAACAGAAACATATAGTGCAAGTAAATATTAAAAAGTAAATACAAAAATAAATAGTTTAAAAAAAGTGAAGTAGTGAAGTAGTGAAATAAGAGCCCTATATGCAAGCTATTGGAATGATATATTATATAAATAGATACATAATTACTAAGTAGCAGATGAATGTTATGGATGTTGTTATCCAACAGTTTGGTCAACTGCTTAGAGATGTGCCGCACCTTAACCATCATGTACAATGTGGGTGTTGGTGCACTTTAGCCAATAGATGCCTTACTTTGTGATGTCACTATTTTACAGAAGTAAAGAAAGTCCAATGGAGGCGTTTCAGGCTGTGTGTGGGTCGGAGAGAAACTCCCTCTGGAGGGAACTTTGGGATTTTAGCCTTAGTAGGTCATTTACGTGCACAAAAACCAACAGACTACAGGAAAGGGAAACCCCAAAAAAGCATATTAATGCCCCTTTAAAGTAATTCATTATGGCTGCTTCATTTGACTGTGCTCAATTCAACTAATGCATGTCTTTTAGGCTTTATGGTAATAAGAAAATACCTACATTAGAGATTCATATTGCTCAATGACATAAAAGTCATTATATGTTTTCCACCTAATTCCCCTTTGGCTTGGGTTGTGCCACGGAGGGAATAGAAATCACACTTTGACAGGTGTTCACCGCAGCAGAGGAATCATTTGGATTTCGCTTCAGCTCATAAAGCACTTGACCTGTTGTCTCCCTCTTCACCTGCAGGAAGAAGTGGAGGGTAATGATTGGATTTTGTTCCCTTCCTTATGAAAATCTAAGGCAAGAGTGACTGTCTGTGTGCTTTTGTGTGTAGTGTGTTCAGAAACACAGTATTTGTTTGTATTCTGCTCACACTGGGCGCAGAGAGTGACAGGCATAAGATATCTCAGAAGAACAGGCCGTTGCATTGTGTTAAGTTTTCATTTAATGTCCACAAAGCATTCGATTGATAATATAAGCTCACTTTTGCAATTTCCTTTTCAAGTGAAGGAATTTTATGTTGTAACCTTGTCACAGCTTAACGACTATTGCAACTGAAACATCATGAGCATGTGGAAATACGGCAAAAGCATCCCCTGATTTGATTCATAACAACCAGAAATAGTACTGTGGTCAGAGTTCATATAGGGAGGAGTGGCACAGACTCACAGTTTGAAGGTCCGAGACAAATCATTCATTTTCATCCGACATCTTTCCTGCCAGCAGCCGACCTATGAGCTCTCAAGGCGGCTAATGATACGCTTGACTCGAGGATGCTGCCGTCTTATTTAACTGCTGACATGCTTCATTATCGTGCACGCTGCTCTTGCTGTTCCACTTGTTGAATCAGTTTATGTGGAGCTTTCCCTCTTTTTGCAAACATAGAATAAATTATACTTCAGTGCAGCTGCCATGCAAAACGTTGTGGAGAAAGGATGGAAATAAGCATATTTACTATTTATGTCAGTGTACACAGCAGTGCCTGCAAGATTACAGATGTTTAATCTATCTGAAATGTTAAAATATGACTATTTGCAAAGTCTTATTTCCATATAGCATGTATGCAGGTTTCAGTAGATGTAGACATGCTTAGCATTAGCCAGGTCATTCATACAAACATCCTGAAAATACTTTTAGTTGTTGGCTTTTTTTTAATATATTTTAAATGTTTGCTCAAAACATGCTTTGTGAATGTCAATAGCAAAAACTAACATGGTTAAGTCATTTCTTGTTTAACAAATATATGAGAACATTTCTGGAGAAATAGTGCTTTCAAAAATTTGAAAATGGAACAAAACAATCCCACAATCCAATAATTTTTATTTTAAAGATGTGGAAACAAGTGCTATTGCAAAATGTGGCCGATTCATAAAAGATCAAAATGACTTTACATGTCACCTGTTAGACGCTTTTATCCAAAGCGACTTATAATTAGATTAACTAATCACTAACAGGGTGAATTATTACGTTTTTTTTAATAGAGTAATGAATGACGGAAAGAGGAAGTGATTTTGCACACAGCCATGGTAACAGATGGATACAAGGGCTGCCCTCCACAAAAATGTTTTTCCAGTCGACCAATTGTCTTCAATTCAGGTGATTAGTCGACTAATCGTCACACGTATATGATGTGTATAATATATTTATAAATGTCTTCTCCCAAAATAGTTTCAGTTTCAAAGGCTGATAAAAAACGTTATTATAACAGCATGGTAGGCTACGCTGTGCTTCACATAGAATATAAAACAAAACTGTAATAATGAACCATTGAAATATAAATTCAATGTTACACGTAGAAAGCGCATGAGAGTCAAAGTGCAACTCAAGGACGGAGAGGTCTGCCCGTCAGCGGTATAAACAGCAGAAGCTCCGCTAAGAATTATTTGTGTGTGTGTGTGTGTGTGTGTGTGTGTGTGTGTGTGTGTGTGTGTGTGTGTGTGTGTGTGTGTGTGTGTGTGAACAAGCAGGGAGGACACACACTGAACCTTAAGTTCTAGTTTCTATCATTCATATCTGAATTGGCTTCAGAATGATTATATACTATAGTTCTATATGTTGATGCGATGCTAGGCTGCTGCCTGACTGCTGCTGTTTTCCTCCAATTATGAGAAAGAAACACACTTTGTCGGGATAATTAAGCTCCGTGTTTTGTTATGACCGGCGTTCAGAAAGCTGCGCTCCGATGGCGGGGATGTGCAGGCGACTATTTGCCCGCAGGGTTTAAACTCCTAATGAATTATCTTAATGACAGGATTTCTTCCAGCTGACGCATCAAAGCACACGCAGCGCACAGAGTTTTTTTCCTTTTTTATTTCCTTCTACTAATAGACTAATGAAAAATTAGTCTACTAAGATTTTTTTTCCGCCGACTTACGTTTAGTCGACAAGTTGGGGGCAGCTTAATGGATCACATCCAAATGTTATATTATAGTGACCCTGTTGGCCTGCTGATATTAGCATCAGCTCAAAAGATTGCTGTGCCATTCGTGAAGTTGCAGTCAATCAGAGTTCAACATTTCCCAGTTTCCAACCTCCAACATCAAAGTCTTCTAAGTGCATAGTATACACATTATTTAAATAACTGAATGTGTTCTAAATCAGGTATTCTATTCCTTACTTCGTGGAAGCACAGCATAAGTTGATAGAAAGACTAATTTGCATTTCAATTTGTCCCCATTATTAAAATGTGCACATGAATGTGCTGCATTTAAGTGGAACATATTGTCTGCCACTACTATAAAGAAACTAATTAACGTTTCACATTCTTACTTCTGATGACGCCATCCTCTGAAGTCAAAGGACAAATAAATCCCTTATTTGAAACAGCCTTTTTATTAATGTGATCACACAAGATTCGACTAAACCTGTTAAGCCCGAGAGCCCCCGGTACCGGCTGTGTAATGTGTTTTTTTTGGACGGACACTATAATTTACATGTTTTTACTATGTTCAATCTGAATTTACTTTAAAATAAAAAAAATCTATATCGATACTGACTTTTCTACATCCAACTCACAGGTGTATCATTGCTTTGAGTAAAAAGAGTATTCATTTACCCATTTTAGAAGTGAACTTATGGTCATTGTTCTGGGAATGTCATTTTCGAGCCTGAGACCTGGAAAACAGGCTCAGGGCTTAACAGGTTAAAAGGAATGATAATTGCGAACAATCTTTAATAAGCCCATATCTTCTGATATGCCATGCATACATCCGGCCGAAGTTCAAATGCAGTTTCAAGCCACATTTTACAATCATGATTAGAATTCAAACCGACTGGCGGTCAGGTTAATAAATAATGAAAAACCGAGCATATGTCATGACTGGAATTTAATAAACTTATGCATAATTTTAGCTCATACAAGACAGGAACCAGGTGTACATATGAATATTTAGAGTAAAGTGAGGGACCAAAAGAAGCCAATATCCATCGTTACTCTAACATTTCAATCCATTTTTAGTAAATGTGATTTTTACGTAGCTGTATTTAAAAATCTTAATGAAAGAGAAATATATGAATGTTACTTTAATCAATGACTTCCCTTTTCTGTTTCTGACTTAAGTTCCAATAATCCAATGGTGTTTGTTTTTATATTGATGAGAGAGAAATCACTGCAGATGACAGGTGCTTGCATTTCTCTGATGACACATTAGACAGTGTTTTACATTGCAGCGGGGGAAGGGGGTCTAAAGTAGTGTCGGAAAAACACAATATTAGTAGATGTCTACTGTAATGTCTGGCATTGCCATTCATTTCAAAATTTCAAAAAAACAAAAAGAAGGGAATTTCAAACTGGACTTTTGTATTTGATTTTGAGTTATGGGTTTTTGCAGTTAATGTCAATACTGAGTTTGTTATACTGAGTTGAAAATAATAACTAGTTACTTTTTTTTCTTTCCATCGTTGTCACAAACCAGAAACACTGCGGCCGGAGCCCCATTTCTGTTTCAAGCCCACATTTTATGACTTCAAGAAATGTTTGACTCACACAGTTTCATTTAGTGAGCAAAGAGCTTGAGACAGTGTTACAGCAGTTCTGTTTGTCCTGCATTCATTGACAGCATGTAAGCGTGTGTATGTGTGTGTCTGTGTGCGCTTTACTTTGAGTGAGTGTGTTAAACCGCTGCACACAGCTGCCCTTCACTTGCCAGCTGGACACCAGACGACCCAGGCAGCAGCAGCTGGAAAAATGGACAGAATGTTCTAAAGAGTAGAGTGTTTGTGACCCAGTCAGAGTCCAAGAAGCAAAACGTTTTTTTAGACCAAACCTGTTCATTTAACATCCCAGACTGCTCGGCCCGTTCTCCTGATTTTATGCTCCCTCTCTTCGTGCAGTATAGGGAAAGTAAGCCCTTACTTGTGACCCATGCTGGCAGCTCTCACATTAAGCAGAGTGGAGGCAGTAAGACAGGCGCCCAAGGGACACGCAGCTCACACTAGGGGCGGTTGTTCTCCATACCTGGCATCACTGCTAGTCTCCCACTTCATCGTCTGCTTACCTTTACCACCTGCCTTCTCCCTCTCCAACTCCATCTCATTTCGTCCAGCATTCCCTCCCGTCAGACTGTCTGCCCAACATTTGAACATAAACAAAGCAGCAGGGGGAGGAAAATAAAGGGAGAAATAAATTGTGAGAAGTGACTGAGGGAGGGAGGGAGGAGTCAGGCAGGGATGCTGAGGGGGATGAAAGCGACCGCAGAGCAGTCTGTGTTTAGTGGGTTTGTGGAGCGCTGGCCTTCACTTACGGGGACTTGGACCACTTGGCCACCGCCATGTAGCAGATACCGGTCCGTCCCACCATCAGACCTACATCACAGTTTTATTCGCCAAACTCATTTTTGTGCAGAAGGAAGTCCAGCAGATATCAATCTACTTCAGTGGCTTTCTTTTCTCTTTTTCATTTCCTCCATCCCACCTCAGATTGATTTGTTCCTCTCCAGAGCTCATACCCACTCCTCCTCCCTCAGTACCCAATAAGCTGTGTGTGTGTGTGTGTGTGTGTGTGTGTGTGTGTGTGTGTGTGTGTGTGTGTGTGTGTGTGTGTGTGTGTGTGTGCGCTCTTATCCTCCAGCTCAGAATAAGTGGCACCAGACAGGCCTTATAAGGAGTGGTTAGATCATTGGCCACACCGTTAGTAAAACAGCACCATGTGTGTACGTGTGTGTATATGTGTGCGTAAGTAAAACCATGTGTGTCCAGAGGTAGCTGAGAGAACGGGAGCCTGTTGCTAATAGTCATTGTGAAGGTCACATTATATGGTCATGTTAAACACACACACACACACACACACACACACACACACACACACACACACACACACACACACACACACACACACACAAACACAGCTTGCCTAAAGGTAGAGAGCATCACATAATGCGAGGTGTCAGCCTAATGTGTGAATGATCAGCTTGTGGGCGGAGCGTCTCAATGTTGTCCTGTTTCATCTGCTGATGGGTTTAGCAGAGGATATTTCTCTCCCTCTTCTCCCTCTCTCTCCCTCTCTGTCTCCATCTTTCTTACACAGCGTGTCTGGAATGTACAGATGTTTCCTTTTGGGAATGGGCGTCCTGCTCTGTTCACACACACACATAGAAAGACAGAGAGCGAGGAGAAAGGGGCGTACATTCCCATACACTCAACACATTTTCCTGTTTTAGACTTTGATTTTTAATCGTTGCTGTGAAATTAGCTGAACACACTCCAGGCTGGTGTTTTCTTGTCGTCTCTGACACACACAAAGCGTTTTGCCCTCCCTGAACCTCTTGCTTCTTGTCTCCTTGTTTTTTCTTCTCTCACTTTTGTCTCGTCCTAAAGTGCAGCTGAGGCTTTCCTGCGAAGGCACACAGGAGACCGAAGCCACTTAACTAAGCTTGACTCCGTCCTGCTTCCTCTTCTGCTCCCCTTGTCTCCGCAACTCCTCATTTCCTGGCTCTTTTATCTGCCTGTGTCCAACTGACTCTGTGATCAGTACTGAACACACTTTTAACCTTGTGCACTGCAAAGTATGTGCATGTATACTTGATCTTGTTCGCACTGGAGCAATAAATCAGCCAGGCTTGTAGTATATTGGCCCGTATACATGTAATGCAGATTTACTGCATTGCCATTGCCTCATAGTTTGGCCGATTAGTAACACAGAATTATTATACAGAAATGCCAAAGATATGTTACATAGCTCCCCATTAGGGAGAATTTGATCTTTATGCATTCCAACTTTAAAATCACTCAAAACTAAGGTTGGTCCCAATTTTTCAATAACCAAGGATTCTTTGCTAAAATAATAGCAGTATATCAGTGTTTACCTATCCGTTATTGATATCAGTGTTGGCCTACTATCATTTTTTTTTTAAATAACACTTCGTAAATCAAATGGCCATTAACATTAGTAGAAGAAAATATGTACACTTGCAATTAAAAAATGCATATAAATGTCCTGAAATAGAATTTTTAGTATGCCTCTCCTGCATCTTAATTATTTTTTCTCATTAAACATATTTCAGCGTTTTTAAAACGAGTACGGAACATTTGAGATATTCCTTACTATGTGAACTACCGTCTGCTGGTTCTCACTGTTCTGCTCATCTTCATGTACTCCTTTTTCTATTGTTGGAAAGACTGTGTGCATTAATTAAGTGCTTTATGTGGGTGAGTGACATTTACATTGTCATTTGCCGTCTTATCTGCCTGCCATTCACATCCTGCCTCACAGGGGTTTATTTCCTGCTGAATAATTAAAGTGATCCCCCGTAACTCACAGACCAAAGTAGACAAAGGAACCCACTAATCTCGTTATTATGACAATATCAATTATTCTCATTGGAGGTTTAAAACTTTTTGGGAACTACTTTTGATTTGTGATCAATTAAGTGTTTTGGAGAATCAATACAGCTTCAAAAACCCTTTGTTGTTGGAATGTTGTTTGGATGCCTTGGCCTCTGCTTCTTTGATGATGATCAATATAATGTTTCAATTAATCTTTTAGGAGTCCTCCAACTTCGTAAAAGAGTGCCCTGTTTAATTCCATTATTTTATTTTGCAACCATCATGACCCCAGTTTGTATTTGGCTGGGGACTATTTTCTGTCACTTGCTCAAAAACACTGTTTGTGCTACTTTATGAGTTAAAAGTAAATATGGACTGAAAATCTTGAAGGTTGGCAATATCAAAGAAAAGTATTTTTAAAGTTAATTTAAAGTGGACCTATCATGCTATATTTGAATAATATAGTGTAGGACCATACCTATATAAGGCATATTTATACTTTTTATTTTTCAAAATACCAAACAGATCATGCATTTTAGCCATTCCTCATTTCACTCAATTGAACACTGTCTTTGCATGGGCTGATTCTGTGAGAACAGCACCATCTACAGGCCTGGCATATGTACTACAAAAATAATTCAATCATTAATTTGATGTTTTATTTAAAGAACAACACGTCACTACAACCTCTTAAGGAGAGGTGACGGTTGTGATAAAACTCAGTTAATAAAACGTTTCTTCTTTGTTTTTTGTGTTATACATTTCAAATTTCAGCTAAAATGACTATCGTAATTATGTATAAAAATAAAATTAGAAGATCGTTTATAGAACAATTAATAAGACTATCAATTAAGTAAAACCGGTGTTATTTAAAGTACATCACCATTGAGTCTTTGGTACTGTCGGGATGTTGTTATTGACGTTGGACAAGACACAAAAAACAGTGTCTACGTGTTAGTGATAGGAAAAAAGAATTTCCACTGGATAGTACGTTTTACGTGAAAACATAGAAAATATGTACTTATACACAGGGCCACAAGGTCCCTTGAGTGGTCTCACAGTCTTTTGTGTGGGAGAGAGAAAAGGGGAATGGGTTTAGAGAATTTTTCCCGCCGCGTTGCCTAGACTATCTCGTCTGAACTATGTCTAAACTTGTGAAGACACTGCAGTGTCTTCCGCGATGCCATAATCCCGGTTGAGGGTGGTTAAGTCCTCCTCTGTCGGTGCCCTGTAACGTCAAGCTTTCGA
>NW_011367249.1:401463-405736 GCF_000735185.1 Notothenia coriiceps | reverse complement strand
CAAGCAGCGGGATTGGCGGCGTGGGGCTGCCAGTGATCGTGTAAGGGGCGGAGTAGAGGAGTATTGTCGCCCCCTGTGTTGAATGTCAAAAGATGAGTCCCAAGCCACACTTTAAAAATCCTCTAATACCTCTACCGATAATTGAGGTACCGTTTTCTCGCATTGCCATGGACTTAGTGGGACCGCTGGTGAAGTCTGCCAGGGGACATCAGCATATTCTTGTGATCCTTGACTATGCAACCAGGTACCCGGAGGCCATTCCCTTGAGGAACATGACAACGAGAGGGATTGCACGGGAGCTGCTTCACCTGTTCAGCCGAGTTGGGATTCCTAAAGAGATGCTAACAGACCAAGGCACTCCCTTCATGTCCAAGATAANGTGTGCCTTGGCAGTCTCATGCATATTTAAACATGCTATTTCAGAAAACTTGTAATACAAAAGACAATTGCCTTATTGTAAGTAATTAACTGGAGAAATTTCTAGCTGATACCTTTAAGTTAAAAAAATTACCCTATTCACCTGGGGTCTCGCCTTAAAGAAGGTTGTTGACAAGGATGGTCGTAACTGGGACCAGCTTCTGCCCTATGTCCTGTTTTCAATCAGGGAAGTTCCACAGGCTTCAACCGGTTTCTCCCCCTTCAAGCTGCTGTATGGCCGACAGCCCAGAGGACTTCTCGACATCGCGAAGGAAGCCTGGGAGGAGCAACCAAGCCCCCATCGGAGCCTGATTGAGCATGTAGAGACGATGCAGACGCATATGAAAGATGTTTGGCCCATGCTCAGAGAGCACATGGCAAAAGCCCAAGAAGCCCAGAGGAAAGTGTATAACAGAGGTGCCCAACCGCATGAGTTCCTGCCCGGGGATAAAGTCCTTCTCCTGGTCCCCACCACAGAACAAAGATTCCTGGCATCGTGGCAAGGTCCCTATGAAGTGGCAGAGAAGGTGGGACCAGTCAATTACAAGGTACACCAACCTGGCCGTCGCAAACCATCCCAAATATACCTTGTTAACCTGTAAAAGAAATGGTATACCCGAGAGGCACTGCAGTGTTGTTGTTACCCGGTTGTGTCCCCTTCTTCTCCAGACCATGAGGTGGCCGAAGTTGTATACGGTCCAGGGCTGTCCAAAGCTCAGTTACGGCAAACCAAGGAACTGGTTCAGCAGAGTTTGGATGTGTTCTTACTACGACCTGGACGCACAACGATGGTGGAACACAGAGCCTGGCCAAAAGGTAAAGATGCGGCCCTACCGGGTGCCGGAGGCAAGACGGGTGGCCATTGAGCAAGAAGTGCAGAAAATGCTGGCTATGGGGGTGATTGAAGAATCTCACAGTGAGTGGACCAGCCCTGTCGTTCTGGTTCCTAAGCCCGACAAAAACCAACAGGTTCTGTAATGATTTCAGAAAATTGAATGAAATCTCCAAGTTCGATGCGTATCCTATGCCCAGGATAGATGAGCTAATTGATCGGCTTGGGGAAGCCAGGTATATCAGCACTCTGGACTTGACGAAAGGGTATTGCTTGAAGCAGCCTCAAGAGAGAAGACGGCCTTCGCCACCCCCACAGGGCTGTACCAGTATACTGTGCTTCCCTTCGGGCTTCATGGAGCACCAGCCACGTTCCAGAGACTGATGGACAAGGTTCTGAGGCCACATCGTGAGTATGCAGCTGCCTATTTGGATGACGTTTTTATCCACAGTAGGGCTGTGCATCTTCACTGGTCTCACGATTCGATTACGATTATCCTGTCAACGATTCGATTCAATTCGATATCACGATTCATACCAATGCGTTGCATCCTCAATTTTCTATATTACTGCACATGGCTTATTTTTCATCAATGGGGACGAACGACTTCTGTCTACACGTCTCGAATGGTTTATGTTAATAACTTTAACACTGGTGTTTCAATTAGTTTTACAAAGATTTATTTTGCGTGTAATACCTGTCTTGCACGACGATTGGATAATTAGTATTCATTATCGTGTAAATCGAGTTTGATGCGACAGTCTGATCCCGGACCGTAACCATAGTTCGAACAGGGTCGTACCCGAGGTAAGGTAGTCCGGACAGGAGGATCGTCTCCTTTCGTGGGAGTCAGGAGAGGTTTGGTTCGCTCTGCCTGGCAGGCTCTCGCTCGCCTACCAAAGAGGGACTTCAGAGCGGTCGCGAGAGACCTGTGGTGCGACAGAGTTAGGCAGCGTGTTGACTTATACTCTCCGCCGCTTTTACTTTTATTGTTTAACGAGCTGTTATTCTTTGTAATTTCACTGCAAACTCAACGGGAGTCAAGAAAGAAATCTAACAGTTTTGATGAGTAATGACAGTATTGATTCATATACACCTACTCATCCTCGTTCAATTTTGAGGAGATCACGTCTTGTTTGGTGGAAAGATGAAATCGCCAACACAGAAAACTAAAGACGGGTAGGTCTAGTCACCCCGTATAGTCATGGTCTGTCGACTTCACTGCAGGTTCTCCATTATGACGTTCCGCGAGTTCGCGGGCTAAATACGATCCGGCGAAGAAAGAGGTGTCTCGTATGGGAACAAGGGCACAAGTCAAGGCGCAGACTACATGTACTGCCCGAAGGAGTGGGGGCTTGGAGGACCGTATCGATGACGAGGATACGGGTGGCAGACTGCGTAGGCGAGACGGTGGTTAGTAGAGGGCGACTTCAGACCCCAGTGGTTGGTGGCGGCGCTCTCTCGGGGAATTCAGGGAGTTTCAGCCACAAGTCGGGGTGACCTGGTAAATCGCCGACACCTCAGAAGACCAGTCCAGACACCCCTCTCCGATGACACCTCTTTCAAGGCCGCTGACTTTGCCGTTATTATCTGCAGTTGGGGTTCTTCCAAAAGTGGACAAAACGAACACTGCCGGCAGCCGGTCAGGACCTAGCGGACTTGGGAAGGAACGCAAGAAAGAACACAAGATTGACACGGGAGGCGGGTTACACTTCGGGTCCCGAAGGAGGTCAGGTTCGAACGTAAAAAGAACCTACGACAGTTCGAGGCGGGACGCGCCTCTCTAAAGGCGTCGTTGACGAAACGGTTCGGAATACTCTACCATAGGGTACTCGGTGACGACTAATCCCACACTTTTATTAGCAAAGTTGTACGGTAACGCTACGCTAGCATGACCTGCTTAAGGCCATTAGCCTCGACGATCAGCTCATAGCGTTAGCTATGTAGAAACTATCGCACCTGTATCTTGCAACGAAGGGACTAATAGAACGGCGCCGATGCTATTGCAAACAAAAAAAAAAGACGAGTGAATACTTATAGTTATGCGGGACAGAGCGAGCAAGACATGGTCGCCTTATTGGAATTATAGTTGAGCCAGCCACGGTCTCACTGAGTCTGCTAGCTCCTGTGCAGGCTGTCGCCCTTGTGTGCGTTTACAGGTGAGTTTGTGTGCATTTCCGTCACGAGACGCAATAGGTGGTTGTGTATTCGTGTGTCAGCGCGTCTGTGGTCTGTCGTCTTCCTGGACGAGAGACGAAGTAAGTGAGGCACAGCGGACCGAGCGCTACGCAGTTGTTCGTGTCCCGTAAAATACAAAAGTTAGGTTGAAACTATTCAGCGGACCACGATGTGTAGTAACTGTAGTCAGTCAGAAAACCCTAACTTAAAGACTACGTCACGCTCTAACAGTGTTTAACTTAGTACTTCACCGAGAGCAACATAACAAGTCTGCCTGTCCGTATACTCACATGGATGCAAACACATCGTCACTCCTCTTTGTCGGAAAGGCTGACTAGTGGCAGGGAGAGGAAAGGAGGGTCTTGGGGCGGCGCGCGAGGGCTTTTATTACTCACTGTCCGGCTATCATTGGACTATCTTGAAATAATAGTGAATTAGTGAACTCTAGTATTACTTCGATTGAATTAGAGTATGTAAGTAGACCCTAAACAATTGTCATTGCTGTTTTTTCAACGCCATTCACACGTGGGTGTACGTCATAAAAACAAAACGATACACTTTATGAGGACAACAGACGCACAAGTCTGAGTTCAGGATCAAACTACGTGTAAGTCTGTAAGTCACTAGGAAAAAAATTTGTCTTCTGCAACGATCCTTTCGACGTCGGATCTGACGGTCTTAGTAATAAAAAATCAAAAACTCCTACTTGTTGAGTGTGTGTCTTTATCCCTCCGATATTGGATATGTTAATTAAATAGAACTAATATTTATTAAAGTTTGTAAATACAATAATTAAGACTTCGTTGAAAGATTTATTATTTGTTCTCTCAAGTATACATAAATTGA
>NW_011367249.1:377942-401418 GCF_000735185.1 Notothenia coriiceps | reverse complement strand
AGAGAGCAGAACGGGTCAAACTGGTTTACTGGATGTGTGTGTGTGTGTGTGTGTGTGTGTGTGTGTGTGTGTGTGTGTGTGTGTGTGTGTGTGTGTGTGTGTGTGTGTGTGTGTGTGTGTGTTAGTACATCAGGGAGGGAGGTTGGGAGAAGAAACAGCTTAGACTGCACTTGTCCAACTAGAGGATTTGTATGAGAGTGCTCTGGATATTTTTAGAAATATAGGTTCAATTATAAGAACATGTGGGGAAATGTGAAATTTGGGCCCAGACACTAAGCAGATTGCAGTTCAAATATTATTTGACTTAAGCATTGTCTAGATTAGAGAAACAGTATGTATTTTGTGAAATAACATTAATAACTTACAAAGCACAAAAGACAAACCAAAGACCCTAACAACTAACTACCCAAACCAATAACTTCCATTAACTAACCATGTCATAATTATTCACATCTTCATCGCAATGAAAAACAAACCTGATGTACATTATCCCACACAGTATTTTACTTAATGGACCCCTATTATACGGTTTTTCATCAATATATTATAGGTCTCAGATATAAACAAAACATGTCTCTGAACCGTTTGGCTCCAAATACCAAACAGATCATTGTAGCATCCCATAATCCCCTCTGTTTCAGCCCTGTTTCAAAAGTGCTGATTCTCTGTATGTTACTTCAGATGAAAATAAAGTCTCACTCCCAAGGCACAATAGTTCTCGAGGAGGAGATTCAGGTGATAAGGTGGGCGGGTGTTACCTTGGTTGGTGATTGCCTAATGGTTACACAAGCCAAACAATCGTTATGACATCATAAAGTGGCCAAAATCTGATCAGCTCATTTTCAGACAGGTTTTTATATAAATGGTTCAGGACAAAAAGAGAGAGAATCTTTTTTCCTGAAACTTTCAGAGTCTCTTTACACAGAGGGGACACATGTTGATGTAGAAGGGACATGAAGAAGTGGATTTTGCATGATAGGTGACCTTTAAGAACTTAATCAATTGACATAAGTAATTATATAAATATAAATATTTATTGATTCAAAAATGATTTTGTTGCCTTCTCCGGAGCCTTTCATCTGAGCTCCTTCCATAGCAGCATTCTTCTGCTTCTGAATGCATTAATTGACCAACCAGAATCGATTTTCAACCAAGCTGCAATTATTCTGGATCACATGCTGCATTGTTACTGGTGAAGCCTTCATGTGTGTGACTGTAATTTGATTCATACTAAATATACACCATATTATGATGAATAGACAATCAAACCTGAACTCCATTTACCACAATTCCATGTTGTGTAGATTTATTTCTGCTGCTAAATGCTGAAAGGTGAGGATAATGGCTTATCCTGCACACACATACAATCAGGATTTTTTCACAAAAGAATCAAAGGGAGTAAAGAGGGAAAATGCATCAAAGACTGCGGCAAACTCAAGGTAATCATTGCAAAATGGCGTATAATTGGCTTGTAATTATTCACATTTGTCCTCCTTTCTCTGCCCTAACATAATGTAGACCCACCCAAAGGGGAATTAACTGAGCCTATACTGCTTTTCCCGCCCTTTTCCTTTATTCCCCTTCCTCTGCCGCTGGCTCTCTTTTTCTCTCTCTCTGAAGATCTCTCCTCACCCTCCAGGCTCGCCCACCTCCCACACAGCAGCAGACCTGCACCGCTCCACCCCGACACCTCAACCTTTCTCCTCCTGCCCAGGAGTCGGACCCCCCTCCACCCCGGTAGACTCCACAGCGGCCTCCATGGTAACCCCGGCTGATCTTCCCACCATCACTGCCCTGACCTCCCCCACCTCTCCCGCATCCATAGCTCCTCTGGAACAGTAGCCAGCAATCGATGGATATCATGGGGTTGTAGGAAGTGAAAAGAAAAGCGGAGGAGGAAATATATAACATGATGTCACATAAGTGGAAGCATCGAAGTAGCTGATGAAAACAGAAAAAGTGGATGCTTGTCTGCATTTCCAACCTAAAAGGCATTTCCGGGACTATATTTTGACAACACTCCTAAATGCATTTCAGCATTTTTGATCCATTACGGTAAACAACATCATCATCATCATCATCACTTACGAGTCACGGTGAATCTTTACCTGTATGAATAGCTCAGCTGTTCAACAACCTCCATTTCTTTCCATCTGACACAAGTGCCTTTTCAGACCGCTTTCAGCTATCCTCACAGCTCATGAACAGACAGGAACATTACAACTACAGTATGTTCTTTTACATTCTGTTTATCTGTGACTCAACATGTTAGAAGGTCATTACTTTTCAGGACCAAAAATGCCATCGAGGACATATTTCAATACAGCGGAGGAGATTTCCTGCAGGTATAGGACATTTGCTGCAGGTATAGGAAATGTTTATTTATGTTTAAACCGGGCATTACAACGTTCCATTTTTGCACACCACACGTTTTAATTAAAACTGAAATGATTGCCTACTACTGTACAGCTTTAATGAAACAGCTAAACATCACAAAGTACTATGGTGTTGAGTGTTTCTGTATTATTGTAAAAGTGCATTGTTTCCATTTCAAGGTCCTTGTTACTTTGGTTCTCCTCACTTAAAGAGGAACACCACCTAAATGAAAACACCAATATCTTATTTCAATGGTGCAGGAATGTTCCATCATGATAATTGTGAACATGAGCTACTCTCTCTCAAAGCCACAAAGAAGAGAAGAGAAAACCAGTGGTCAAATCTGTGACTTCATCAGGTATAAAGTCTTGAGCATGCAGCTCCATAGAGAATTACATTTTATTTATAAACCCAGAAGGCATTTTTCTTTTTTAGTTCTATTGTAATCCATTTATTTAGATGATACCCCTGAGTGCTCTGTGTTGGAGCAGTTGGAGACTTTATACTTTACGACATCACACATTTGAGTCTGAGCGCTCATGGATGAGTTTATGTTTACTAACATAATTATAAAGAACCACAGGAATAATATGTATAAAATAAAAACAAAAACAAAATAAAGTGTTCTGCTTTAATTGGAATGGAAAGTTGTATAGCTCTGTGTTAAAAGTCTGCTGTAACACTTTCTGTGACTATTTTCAAAAGATGGCTTGCTTGCTTTATCAGCTTCTCCTTCACAGGAGAGGTGTCTCGATGCCAGCTAAGTGTTTTTCTGTACACATGTTGCCAGCATTGAACACAAAACCTGTTACCTCTCTGTAAATATTGTATGCCACCTAATGTGAGTCCCTGTGCATTTTTCATGCCATGTAAGTGTTTATGTGTCTACATTCGTGGCTGTTTTGCACATTTAAATTCATGCCTTTCAAGCTGCTGAATCAAGGGATGATATCAGCATATACTGTAGCAAGTGTTATTGTGTGACCATGTTTTGATCAGCGCCTTGTTAACTGTACAATAGATTTGATTTGAGATTTTATATATATATATATATATATATATATATAATATATACTGTAACTACCCAGTGGATATTTTTGATCAGTCAGCACAGCTGCCTGCGATATTGCAAACGTTTCTCCCATTGAGCTTTTATTATTAAACGTCCTGTGTCGTTTCTTGGACAGATGGGAGAAGATTTCCGATAGATATGACTTTATTGGAGTATGAACACATTAAACAAACAGGTCTTTTCAATTGGTAGGTGGCCATTGTACAAGCACAAAAACACGTTAATCTTGCGTTATTGAATGTAAGGACGTATTTCTGGTCTTCATACCATTTATGCACGTGGCCAATCACTTTTTATAGAAACATTGTGTTATTCGATAAAAGCTGATCGAACATGTAGGCGTAAGGATGAGTTTAAAAATTCCCAATTATGGATGTTTTTCAGCTCTCTTTCTTTAAGAAAATGAATCAAGGGCACGCATTGAAGACAATGGAGGGTGATCAGAACGTGGGCTTTGACATGCAAATTGAGACATTTTGTATATTTTATCATTGTCTAAGTTGTTGTTCAGATGCTTCGATGCAGTATGTTTGTTGTGTTTCTCTGTAATAAAATGCTGTGATTAAGAACAGACAGTTCGGATTTTTTGCACCTTGTTTGTATGTATATTTATGAAGGTGATGGATTGTGATTAAACAACCAACATATCAACATCCCGCAGCTCAACAAGCCTGTCATATCTTATATCGAGGTGATTTATATGCAAAGCAAGAGATTAACATAGCAACCAGTCGTCATGCTTGACAGGAAGTCAAAAGTGAATATGGCTTACACAAGCTGAGAGGAAGACCTACACACACACACACACACACACACACGCACGCACGCACGCATGCACGCACGCACACACGCACGCACACACACACACACACACACACACACACACGCACACACACAAACAAACACACACATTCTATATTCCTGAAGGGTACTTTGATATTTGATATACTCCAAGGTTGAGAGTTCATCTTTATGAATGAACACGTTTCCTCCGAGAGGCAGAAATCAAATCTCTTTCTGACTCTCTCTCCTTTTCTCAGAGGTCTTAGAAAACGTTCTTCTCTGTAATGAAGTCAGCCTGGGTGACTCCTCAATTACTTATGTAGGTTCTGCTCAGAGAAACACAGGCAAATGTGCACACTCTTACTGTGTTAGCATTATAAAATAAAATATACATTATTGCATGAAATGTTATATTATTCAGTCAAGAACATATTCAAGAATGGCACCACAGATATGCATGTCTGCATGCATGTGCACATAAATCAGAGTAGAGCATTGATTTTTTGATCAGTGTACACTTCATTATCTCAAACCCAAAGCTGTGAGAAGAGAGAGATGAAGGGAAGATGAGCAGCAGACAAAAATCTTTATTCACAAACCCAAACGAGTATCATGCAAAAACATCCCTGCTAATAGGTTTTTTTTATGTTCTTGTTTTTTGTGTTTTTTTTTTTAAATAACACAAAATATATATATATAAAGGTCTACACAAACAAAGACATGCTTTAATGTTCAAAAAGCTCTTCATTTTTCTCATACTGCCTGTGCTGCAGCACCTCTTTCACCTTCTGTCTGAAACCAGAGGCCAGTCTGCTCTGATTGGTTACTTGGCTGGCTCTGTTGTGCATAGAGATGTACAACCCCTTAGCCCATCACATACAATATGTTGGAGCCATAGGTTGGAGCGCTAGCCAATAGAAATGTAAGTGTCACACAGGGATGTCACTATGTTATGGAAGTAAACAAAGGAGTCCAATGGAGGCGTTTCCGGAGACGTAAGTCCGTTTTTCCATAGCTGAACATTTGGAAAGACCTTTAAACCGAAGTCCAGCTGAAGTTTCATTGATTTTGCAGACAGTTAGATCATATCAGGTAGAGTTCCCCAGATGTTATTTGTGCGCAGCTTCAACGGCAGTGGAATAATGCCGCATCTTAAAGGCCACATTTAATACATCAGGAGTATAAACGAAAAGGAGCCCTGGCTGTATAGAAGTCCATGAAAAATGACACTTGTTTTATTTTCATTTATTACCTGATATATTTGACACATGGTTTTTATTTTGAACCCGACTCTTATAGTATTTCTGACAAATGTGTTACGGGTGTCTTACACACTGTTCTACTTTGCACATGACCTTCAGTACAATGCTCTGTTTTCTTCCCTGTAAGATTATGATGGACATAAAACACATGCCAGTCAAATGGTCCACTGCAGTATGAAGCATTAACTAAGAATTGAAGTTAATCACTTCTGGTTATCTCTCCAGTATTTCTGTCTTTAGATTCAAAGGCTAATGTACTAATCATTTAAAATAGGATACTTTTAACATATAGACACATTGCATTTGTATGAAAAAACAATATCTTTACTATAATAAAATCAGTCCTAACACTATGACATTTCAAATAAAGATAAATATAGGCAAGGCAAGGCAAGTTTATTTATATAGCACCTTTCAGCACACGGCAAATCAAAGTGCTTTACAAAATAATATAAAAGACATTTAAGAAGAAGTTCTGACTCTGGAGACAGAGAGCAGACCCGTCCCAGAAGACCTGAGACTCCTGGATGGTTCATAGTTATGCAGGAGATCGTTAATATAATTTGGTCCTAAACCATTCAGTGCTTTAAAATTCAGGTCAGAGTCCATCACTACACCTAGATTTCTTGCTTTATTTGTTGTTTTGAAGTCTGCCGACTGAAGCTCTGCGATGACTTTTAATCGTTCCTCCTTTGCTCCAAAAACCATTACCTCAGTTTTGTTTTTGTTTAATTGGAGAAAGTTCTTACTCATCCATTCATTGATTTGCTCAATGCACTTGCTCAGTGTTGTAATTGGAGAATAGTCTCCTGGNCACAACCCTCTCTCTTTTCCTCCTTACCCAAATCTCTTAAAAAGGGGCTGCAACGGATCTGATACAGACTGATACAGATTTGAACACTTCTGTGACGTCTGACGTCACAGAAGTGTTCAAATCTGTATCAGTCTGTATCAGATCCGTTGCAGCCCCTTTTTAAGAGATTTGGGTAAGGAGGAAAAGAGAGAGGGTTGTGTTTTCTGACACTTGGTGAGTTCCCTGGAACACCGGGGACACATATTCATGTATAAAAGACGTACAAAAGTGCATTTTGCATGATAGGTCACCTTTAAGAAAAAAGGATAGTGATATGTGACATCTGTGACAAAAAAACACAGAACAGGTTGCATTATTGTTGTAGGGCTGTCATGGTTTCTGAGTTACACTACATGATTATTGTGGCCAAAATGAATTACTATAAGAATATTAACAAGATATTTCTAGAGATTAAATAAAATATGTATTAATGCTATCAGTAAATATCGACTTTAACTTTACATATTGTGTTTTTTGTTTCTTCTTTGGCAAAATAATTGAACTCAAAATAGTGTTGGCAGTGGAGAGGAATTCTCCAACCATCACTGCACAACAAGAAATTATTTTGTAGTTTAATTACTAACTTAATAAATTATTAAAAGGTGCTGGATTATTTATTCATGTACATTATAAAACTATCAATATTCAATTGTTTTATAAGCTATCGTCAGTACAAGTATACACCCCTTGTTCATAGTATTGTGTCCTCCAGCATTTTATTGATCCCATAGGGTAAATTGAGTTTTCCACTCTGTAAACACAGTGTAGATACATATATCTACACTGTGTTTAGTGGGTTATATCTACACCGTATATGTTTAACACACACACAGTACAGTACAAATACACACATGCGTTGGAATACATGTATATGCATTATAGAAGTGGCACCTTTCCAGTCCACACTCTGTATTTGTTGAGTCTGATTGGGAATTGAACCGCCAACCCTTCGGTTAGTCCCTACAGACGGAGCTACTGTTATATGTTTCTCTTTGCAATTTTAAAATGTAATTTCCCAGCACATGCACAGCCACAGTTAAATAAATGGTGTCGCCTGAGGATGATTGTGTGATTTTGTGTGCCTGCAATCATCTTGCCCTGTCATGCATTTTAAATGTGGACATGTCGGTTTGTTCCCGCAGAGACCTTTCCAGGAACCACATCTCCTCCCTTGATACCAGCCTGCTAGATCGTCTCACTGGCCTCCGAGAGCTGTGAGTATGCAATGCAGTTAAATATTCATATACAGTTTGGACCCATCTATCTGCATCTCTCTTGATATATGTAACTATATATCTATCTTTTAGGTATCTCCAAGGAAACAGGATCAATGTTCTCCCGAGGGGAGTATTCTGCTGCGGACCGCTGTCAATCCTGTGAGTACAAAGTCAAGAACAGATGAGGACCTTTGCAAACCCAAGGTCGAGAGTAGAGGAGGATGAGGAAGATGAAGAAAAAAAAATAGTAGGGAGAAAGGTCTGGTTTAGTCTGGATTTAAGTAGGCAGAAATCCCTGGAGCAAGCTATCTGGACCGGAGAGCAATAACACAAAAACACAAAAACACACACACACACACACACTGTATACTGTAAACACACACACCCACACATGTACGCACACACACATACCAATCAAGGCACGATTAAGTTCAATTACTGCTAACTGCTCCAGGCTCCTACTACCTCCTTCCACCCCCCCGCCCCATTTCTCCCTCTCCCTCCAACCATTACCTTATTTCTTCCACCCACTGAATGGCCATTTAAGTGTGTGTGTGTGTGTGTGTGTGTGTGTGTGTGTGTGTGTGTGTGTGTGTGTGTGTGTGTATATATTGAGAGAGGACTGGTGGTTTCCATCAGTTCCTTCCAAAACCGCCACACAACGGCCCCATTATGTAGCCTACTGGATAGAGAAGAGAGGGAGGGAGTTAAGAAAAAGAAAGAGAGTATGGAAACAAAGCGGAAAGAAACAAGTCTAACTCTTACTCAGCACTTCAGTTGTTTTGGATTTAGTTAATTTGGCGTTATATATCTGATGCAGTTTTTATGAAGAAGATGTGAAAATGCCCTCTACATTGATCAACACATTTTGTGTGATTGCAACAATCAGATAATAACATCGAAGAATCAGCTTCACATCTCCAATCATCCAATGACCCTATTTCTGTTGTCAATAACAGAAACCACACAGCAATTATGTATCACATAATGACAGTACCATATGAATTGCCACCAATCAGAAATTCAATACAAGTGACTTAAGACTTGTTTGAATATGAATTCTGCTTTGTGTGTTGTTCTGCAGCGATTTGAGCAACAATGTCATCACCACCATAGAAGAAAGAATATGTGACAACCTTTGCAACTTAACTCAAATGTAAGTAATCACAGTCACTTCTTTCTTTCTTTCTCTGTATCTCTTTGTCTCTTGTCTTTCCAAAAAACAAAACAAATCAGATGATCATTCAAATATTATTAGACCCTATTTGTACACCGATGTATTAAAGCATTATGTTACAAACGCCTCTGATCACACATGCTTAAGTAAGCAGCACGTTTCCAGTTACCTCGCCTACGCTCAAGATGAATGAAGCTTTATTTCAGACTGCAGTGGGAGGTAGTGAGTAATTTTCTTTTTGTGCACATTTGTATTCAGCACAGTTAAATGTAGTAGTCGGTAATAATAATAATAATAATAATAATACATTTAATTTCCAAGCGACTTATATCATCTTATTGTTTTTTTCTTGAAAGGTTTTTCTCTCCCACTTCCATCTATTGCTCCATGTATTTACCCTGCTTTTTTCTTTTTTGAAGTTGTTACGAGTTACGAGTTAAGACAAGCGCATTTTCTGTGGTTATGCTAACTTTTATGACCAATTGTGGAAAATCCCACTGCCTAATTTCCTTCTCCTCCAGGTCTGATGAATTAGTTAGCTAATTCCATTAGAAGACTCCAAATGTTCTACCATAGTTGTTGTAGCTTATTAAAAATTCATTTGAAATAATGGATTTCAGCTTTATTGCTCTTTTCTTTTTACCATGAGCCCATACCATACAATTTGATTAACATGTAAACATCTCATGTTTCCCCATGAATGATCCCCTTCCTCCCTGTCCTCCTCTCCCCCAGTGACCTGAGCAGTAACCCCTTTGATTGTGACTGTAAGCTGTTTCGGCTGGTTAGCTGGCTCCAGGAGAAAGGGGTACGGGTTCGACGCCCGGACGCCATGCTCTGCAACCATCCTCCTGAGCTGCGACACAGACCCCTGCTCAACGTCAGCCTGCTCACCTGTGGTACGAAGCATGTTGCAGAGATGCTACATTAATACACCTACAATAAAGTCTCACAAGGAAAGAAAGTACAAAAATAAATCCTTGCAAATGCTAATTCATTTGACATTTTCGGCTTTTTTTTGTTTAAATCAAATCCAAATGATTGTAATCATATTACGCAATCTTTGTGGTGAGAAATACCGACATCAGAGGATTAAACTTCTCATTAGTTGAGCTCTTTGATAGTTCTTTGCTGGTTTGGACAGATTATAATTGATCATAAGACAAAATATATTTTCACTGTGTTGTCTGAAAACCTTTCCTTCTCCTCTAGGTCTGAACTATGCAGGTTGTCTTGAGGACAGCAGCAGTGGAGGAGGGGGACGGAGCGAGCTTGTTATCTTCTCTTCCTCCACACCCGGAAACTTCACGCATGAACAGTGTAACAGTGTGTGTTTTGCTGCATCCCACCGCTACGGGGGCTTGGGGGCGAGGAACGAGTGCCTCTGCAGCACGAACTCGGAGCCGAACTTGATCAGCGAGTCTCAGTGTTCTGCCGCCTGTACAAACCCCCATGTAATGAAGGTATGCAGCACACAAAGAGTTATGATTAAACTCTGAGGAAGTGTAGTTCCCTCCTCTTGCTTTGTTTCTTCTTCTGTAAACACACCATTAAGGATTTCCTCTACCCCTTCTTTTAATCAACCAACAACTTCCTTCTGGGGCTTGAATGACTTCCCTTCATCCACAGATTCAGTTTCTTATGGCGCTGCTGTATAGAGCCGCTCAAGTTATCCAAAATTCTAAATTGGAGATAAAGATTAGTTTTTTTTTAAATCAGAGCAGATTATTTGTTTTAAGTTTTAATTGAAATGTCCCATGTCATGGCCATTTCCACTGATCATAATTCCATTGTTGAGGTCTACTAGAATAGATTTATATTGTGCAATTTTCCAAACTCACTTTGGTTTCTCATACAGCATCTCTGTAAACTACGTGTATTCACTGAATTTCACTCTCTGCCTTTAACGGCTCGTTGTAGCTCCAATAGCTCCAGCCCCCATCCTCCCTGTGAGCACAGTGTGCTCTGATTGGTTGGGACGTTGTGAATCGCGCTGAGCTCGTGGTTTCCTTGTTTAGCGACAGCTAAACACAGCCAAACTCACCCTGAGCACACACAAAGTCACAGCCGAAGTAAAAACAATAAGTGTGGCTTGATATTGAGTAAGAAAAAGGTTGATAAACGCTGTGAGAATGGGTCTGCAGAGAGAATTTCGCCGCGATCCCAACTGTCTGTTATCAGCCTGCAGCCAGGGAGGAGAAATCAGCAGAGCTGCATGCACTGAGTGTGTGTGTGAGGAAGTCCGTGGATTGGTCAATTTGGACCAATCAGTGGGGGCTTAACGTAACAGCTCCGCGGACGTAAAGTAACGGCTCCACGGATTGGCCCATTTGGTTCCAGGTACCGCATGACTGTATCGCGTCATAGCTCTGGGCTACTGGCCATTCCTACGTCACGATTCCCAGGAAGTAAACAATGGACAATGACGTATCTCCAACGAGGCGTTTTGGGGAGGTATTTTCTGTGTTAGAGTTTTACTCGCTACAAGGTGTACTTTGAAGGTTTTGACTCTGCACACCGTTTACATGCATAAAAACCTTCATAACACACAAGGGGACGGGTAATAACCGGAAAAGCATGACATGGGACCTTTAAAACCATAAAAATAATAAAACCATAGACTTCTAAACATTTAAAATAATTGACTTTCAATGAATCATATTAACACAAAGACCTCCTCTTCTTCACATGGTTTCCTCTCTGTGCAGGAATGCGGGTGGGCTCTGGCTCATTTTGTGTTTGAGTTGGACTTTGCCGTCTCACTGAAGTTTCTCCCACTGCAAAGCGTGCACGACCACATCAGTTTCTCCGCTACGTCCTCCGTCACTCCAGTGATGCTAACCTGGGACTTTGGTGACCATTCTCCTCGGGTCGACCAAGCAGGAACAGAGGTCACAGCAGCAACTCACAAATACGGACTTCCAGGACAATATTCGATCAGTTTGACGGTCTCTGCTGGACACAAGAAGGTGAGGGATAAAGGATATCAAAGAACAGCTATTTTTATGTTTTTTAAACCTTGTTGTCAACATGTATTTTAATATCTTATTTATTATGTTTACGTTTTTGAGGTCCTTGCAAACGGAGAAGTGACCGTGACACTTCCTCCCAAGCTGGAGCTGCGCTGTCCTCCTCTGGCTGTGGCCAATAAGAGCCTAGAGTTCACACTTGTCAGCTGGGGGGCTGTCAGCGTGGATGTGGACTGGAAGATTTCCAAGGATGGTGTCCAAGTTGCCAAAGGTAGAATACACCAACACACCAGATAAAAGCAGCTAATGTTGCTAATCAACGGTCAATCATTTGTGTTTGACTCTAAACCTCTTGATAGTAACAAACAGCCACTTAGCTCTAAACTGTAAACCTCAACAGTAGCTCTGTGGGTCTTCATCGGTTTTATGTGGAAAAATAACATGATCGAAAACAGGATAAATGTCTTGTAAAAAACATTCAAGAGTTATATATAGACACAAAAACACACTCACAATACACAGACAACCTACCCCCCTTAATTAATCTCCCAGAACCCCTCCTTCATACCCTCTCATCCTTGCAATAAGATTTCCTGGATTTTGCTGATTTATCTAAATATTAAATACGATCTGTGTGCCACAAAGAAGCAGACTAACTTTAGCAGAAAGAGACAGACACAGAAAGGACAAGGCAATATATTCACTTATGTGAGTAACTCGAGGAGAACATTTTGGAATAGGAAAGACAAAACATGTTGCAGTCCGGCTGTGACTATTTGTGTCCTTGTATCTGAGTAAGGCCACTCTCCTAAGTGTTTTTTTTTTTCTTCATCTTCTGTTCATTTATTATCTTTTTTTCTGTGTTTGCCAAAGATTTTTCAAAGAACAAGCCCAGTCCATTTCAAGGTTTTATCAAAAAAATTGAACACTATAAAGAAGACATGCACTATACAGCCCATGTTTTCCAACCCAAATTAATCACTTTCATACATTTTAATAATAAGATTATTATGGAAATGGAGATGCATTCCTAGAGGAAAAGGTCACATTAATGACAGTTCGACAATAAACATTCAGTGCAAAATGAATAACCTAGTGAAACGTCACCGAATGTGAACGTAGTATTTTAACTTCTAATGATCTTGACGAATGCGTTGTACAGTACACATGTATACAATGTAATATTAATCTGTACCACAAGATTAAAGCAGGAATTCATTCCTATTTTTTATATCTTTAAAAAATCGTAATAGGGTTAGGATAGAATAGAATTAGAGTTTTTGAAGATATTCTCTTTAGCAATAAAACAATGATTCTGTTTTTTTCTGTGATGTTTCCTGTGGAGCCTCAAAGATCTGGGAAATCATGTGAATGTTTCTGTCCTTTTCCAGCCTCCCCTCACTGCTCAAAGGATGGGAAATACCACGCCGAGTCCTCACGCTGTTTCCAGATTGTTCCAGAGGAGTTGAGCTGGACAGATGCTCGACAGCAGTGTTCAGACCGCGGCGGGGACCTGGCCTCGGCCCGACTCGACGCGCTGCGTACCCTTCTGTCGCCCAAAGTCCCACAGTGAGTTTTTCTGTCTGATGTCCTGCAGAAATAGTCTCTCATCATTTCTATCAGTTTTTTCTGCATTAGTTCTGTCAGGTACTGTATAGAGAACCTGCCAGCTCTGCAACACAAAGTGTCATCCCCGACCATTTCAATATTCCTCACCATGTTGCTGTTCGCAGCAGAATCGATAGATCGCTGTGTATACTTAGCCAACTTTCAGTTTTTGTAGTTTTACAAAAACACATCAATTGCAAGGTTTAAATTAACATTTTAGCTTTTTCTTCTCCTGTCAGTTTGTGAATGTTTTTTTGTTGAAAGTGTCTCTTTGTGTTTGTATGTGTGTTTCAACGGCAGTCATTTTTTTAATACTTACTTTTTTTTATAAGCTTCATGCCTTGAAGCTGTCCTTGTTATCTTTTACATTGACTCATTAATGTGTCTTGTTTCCTGGCTGCCTTAAATACTTTCATTGTTGTTTTTTCCCACATAGTATAACTACCGGTAAATACAGATGAGAAGTGATAGTGACCTCAGGATTAGTCATGTTGTTTCTACAAAAATAGCAATGCCTGTTTACTTTCTCTACTTTACGTCATGTATGGATTTGTCTTTTGTCCATAAAAAAAGATTTCTGGGCTTGTGCTGTTCTGAATGCCCCGAGTTCTGGTGTTTAGGTCGTAGAGGGTCGTGAAAAAACACATCTGTAAAAGCACAGCTGCATTGTAACTCTAACACCCGGGAGGAGGAGTTCACTGTGTGTGTGTGTGTGTGTGTGTGTGTGTGTGTGTGTGTGTGTGTGTGTGTGTGTGTGTGTGTGTGTGTGTGTGTGTGTGTGGAGATAGAGGCCATACCCTCTATCAGAAGTGGATGAGAGTAGAAAAAACCTGCTGCAGATGGAGCTTGTTCCTCCTCCGCTCATGTGTTCCTCCACCCCCTCACTTATATAAGGAGGCCTGTTGAAAAAAAATAGATATAGAGAGGCTGATCCAAAAAAATAACAAAACAAGACTGGGAAGGAAATTGCTTTTATCCGGGTGGATTTCTGGTACAGTACAGCATCAAACAAAGTTTTTTAGATGTTTAATTTTCTTCCATTTCCTTGAGTGTGCCTTCATACAGCACCTTTTCTTTTGGTAATGTTGCTTTCTATTAACATTGTAAAACTTACAGAAGGCGTGGGAAGAAAATGTGCATTCCATTAGCGGACTCATTGATTGAAAAATCCAAATTTTCTTTTATAATCACAGGGACACACTCAGTATCTGACATCGCCACACTGCTATCCACCCTACTTGGGCAATCAAAGCCCATTATTAGGGTCTGAGACCAGAGGATCCCAAAACTTCACAGGTTTGATAACGATGCAGCCCTCTCCACATATGGCGTATTATTGGGTGTCATCAAATGCTGTTGCCATGGCGACAGATCCCTTGCCATGAAACACGGTCTTCTCATAACTCCATTGAACATGCTCCAAACGACCCAAAACTTCACAGGTTCGATAACGATGCAGCCCTCAAATAGGCGAATTATAGGGTGTTATCAAATGTCGTTGCCATGGCGACAGATCACTCGCCATCAAACAATGTTTATGATACTGCTGTAACTCCTACGTACGTTGTCTGATCGGCCTGAAATTTCCCATATTTTACTCTTGTAGAAGATGTTTGTGGTGTTTTTTTCCATCTGATATCACTTTCACATTCATAACAAGATGTATGACATTTCTCATCATTGAGTCTTGAGATATGATCATTTCCTGTAGAGTTTTTTCTTTTTTGGACATATATGTGCATCTTTCTGTGTATACTTCAAGTGAAGAGTCAATCTTCCAGCTGTCATCTGCCACTCAACTAGATGTCAAGCTGGCACGGTGTTAATCTGTGTGAAACCTGTACATTTCTTTCCCAGGGAGCGAGGTGTGGGGCTGGATGTCGACTCTCCAGCTAAGTTGCGCTGGGTGAACGGCTCCGAGGCCCAGGACGGGTCCCTCGATCAACGTGCTCAGACTAGTTCACACCAATTCAACGCCAAGGGGGCTTATGTTTGCCAGTTTAGCCCCCAAGGTAGGCTGCCAACATTCACACAGACAGACCAGGGCATTTGAAAACCCTTGATAGAGTTAAAAAATAAGATTCTATTCCAATTCAATTTCCCAAAATCCCTCTGAAGCCTTAGTGGTTAAAGCGAAAAAGCAAACACTTTAAACCTTCCACACTTTCAATTTATGTTCATTAAATTGTGGCTTGAACAAGCGTAGAAGGTAAAAGCATTCAGTATCCTTCATGACAAATCACAAGCTCCTTGAAGCACCTTCTTTTTTTTTACGAGGGCTTTTGGCATTGATACAAATTGCTTCTTGTGTCAGGAGCATCAAGAGAACGTTCTCCACCATTTTCAGCTTTATGATGCATCATGATATTTTATAGAAGCATCTCTGTACTTTTAAATGCTGTTAAGGCTTTTGCTACTTAAGGAACAGCAGAAACAATGACCCAACATGAGGATAAATGGTATTTTCTTGTTCAAAGGAATACGACAATATATTCATGAAAAAATATATAGGCCTAAGAATTTAAAAGCGGTAGTAAATAAACAGGGTTTTGCTAGATGTGCCAACTGGATATCTATACTTGATGTGGACGAAAAAAGAGAGCCAAACTGATTGTTGAAGCAAAATTGCTGCCATTTTGACGTGTTTACCTCAGCAACGACACTCAACAGTGAGTGGAGAGCCAAATTACTTTTGTATGTCACCTGTTGTGAAGTCTGTGAGTAGAAAGCCTTCTGATCCAGTCATTATCTTGAAATAGAAAATGTTGTGCTTCAAAACTGAGAGTGTAGGTGTCAAAATGCGTAAAATTGCACATAATGTACCATGTAATGTGGACGTAGCTCGAGCAGAAGTTAAACTAGATTTCAGTTGGCTGCACGGGAGAAGAAACTTAATGAGACTGAAGTCCTCTTGAGAAATGTACAGCAGTTAAATGTAAAATGCTTCAAAAACGAACATAAAGTCAGTTTGTGTGTGTGTGTATCTGCCAGACTGTCTGGTGTTTCTTGGGTCCAGCGTGCCTTTGATTCTGCCTCTGTGTTTGTGTCAGTCTCCAGCGAGCAGATGCATTGTGCACTGAAGCGTTCTTCCTTTAACATCTTGAACGGTAGTTTTGTTTAGTCTGAGTCATCCGAGGTTTGTGCCCTCTTCACCTTTGTAAACACTATTTAAATAAGGTTCTTGACTTAAGTTGAGCCACCATTTCTTATAAATTGACTCCTCTAAATTGTTTTAAATACCTCAACCCTGCCTATCATGTATTCTCTTTCTGCCTCTACAGTGCGTGTTCCAGATGCAGGGATTTACACTGTTGGCCTGGCTGTGTTTCCCTCCCATAATCCCATGCACCATGCCCTGCCCGCTACGCTCTCGGCGCCACAGCCTCCCACAGCTGGAATAGAGGTGAGGAGGAACCTCAGCTTATTTATTCATGTACGTACCTCAATCCTTCTAATCGTAAAACATCTCTCTCTCTTTTTTCCCAGGTGCTGTTGTTCCCGGCTCTGAGCTTTGTTCAGGCAGGCCGTCTGTCCTCCCTGGAGTTTCTCACTCAGCAGCTCAGCTCACAAGTCCAAGTCCGATTCCAGACCTACAGACCTCACTGTCATTACCCCGGCCTGCACCTGCTGCTACCCGGTGAGCCCAACTCTGAAACACACACGCCCCGGTAACCTGACATGTAAAATCATCCGCACATCGATGGTGATTTTCAGTAGGTGCCACCTGCTCGGACTCACACCTCCGGTTACACAAATACATTGACACACACACACACACACACACACACACACACACACACACACACACACACACACACACACACACACTTGTCTGAGGTGGTAAGGGAGGCCACTATAAAAGTAAAGTTTGGATTGAGACAGAAAGTGGGACAAAACAGGAGAAGAGGTAGACAAGATCAATCAAGGTCAGCTCCCTCCTGAGCCCACACTTAGCTGCTACACCGCGTGGCACAATGCACGGAAAATCTGAGATGCTTTTTGTGTTGTTTTGTTAACGTGTCCACTGAGACCTAGCAGTGGAGTGGTTCAATAGAGAGAGGACAGACAGAGCGGATGACGGATGTGATAAGCAGAACTCCACAGAGAGGAGGCAACTTGTTAAAGACACGAAAAAATTGTTTCTGTTGTTTTCTTTCATTTGGAATTTGTGAACGCTGCCGCTGACAAGCAGACAATGGAGATAATGAGATGGATTATTAATGGCAGAAAGAAAGTTTACTCTCCCCTTCCTCAAGATGGATATCAGCCCAGATCGCTCATTATGTTCCCATTACAATTAAACACACATTCACTTTTACACTTTTTGGTTTGTATTGGAGAGATGAGTATACTCTCTAGATACCATCTGTTTAATCCAGTAATTAACTGTTTTAACTACACTTCACTTAACGGTTTGATTAAAAGTGACAGCTAAAACTGTAAATCCGCTTTAGATTTACTTTGAATGTAATTCCTTTATTGTCATTGTACAGGTACAACGACATTTGAAAAACAATCCTGTCAGTGCATAACAAGCAATAAAATAAAATAAAAGTTTATATATATGAATCCATAGACTTACAAAACATTTTTATTACATACATACAATTAATAGATGCAGATAAAATCCCAGTGTTTAAAAACAGACAGGTACATCTGAGTTTTTCGCTTCATAAATATTTAAAATAGATAAATGTAGGAATAAATATTTGTTGATGAGCAATGTGTAGGTCAGTAGCAGTGTGTGCTAGTTAAGATTGAGTTCTATAATAGCTGTCGGGTAAAAACTGTTCTTGAGTTTTTTTGTACAGCTTTTGGTGGATCTGTACCGTCTACCAGAGGGCAGAAGAGCGAACAGATTGTGACCAGGGTGGGAGGAGTATCTCCTCAAATAAAACCCTTGTTATTTAACAAAAAAATAAATAATGAGTATGAATTCAATAGAATCAATTGAGTATTTCAATTGTTTTGTAACTGTAGTTTTAATTCAAAACATTTCTGAGGAAGGTTTTTTTTTACTATTTATTGCGCTGCATTTATTTGACCAGTTATAGTTCAATTAAACTAAAATAAAAAGTGTACAAATCCCTATATAATAGTATATATTAATTAATAAATATTGCAGTGGAGGTGAATTTTATAAAGACATTTTTATTGTATTTTTAAACTGTGTTTAAGCTTTAATTGAAAGCAAGTGATTCATCTTGTATCTCAGGCTGTGGAGGTCCGGCGTGTTCCCCAGTGGCCGTCTGCGTCTCCAATGAGACGAGGGGTGACGACCCCCCCCCCTGCCCCCGATTGGAGCAGTGGTGCCCCTTCCAGCGGCGCTGCCTGTCCCTAGCCAGTCCCTGCCCCCCCTCCTCCTGTCCAAACTGCACCGCATCTCACCGCCTGCCCCCTGGGTCGCTGAGGCCCAGATACACCCTGCAAAATGAGGTGGTCTTCAACCTACTGGCAGGACCAGCTGCACACGTTCAGGTGAGAGGATTTACTTTAGCATCCAAACTTAATAAAACAGAGGTTTTAATTTCAGGTTGTTTTCAGTTAGATAAGTTCAAAACTGAATTTGTCATTTTCTGGCGCTATGGTATCCCTCTATCGAAAGACAAAGATTGGTAAATACCTGAAGAAGCATGGAGTCAACTTCTCCCGGTTAGGATTTGTTTAAGTGTTCATCCTTCAAGAGTTTTATACAAGGTGGTCTCCTATTCTCCAAAAATAAAACTAGTAAAAAATTGAAAAAATAAAGCATTTATTCACTTTTTTCTTTGATGCTGTACTGTAAGTGTGGCGCCTGAATTGCTCAGCTTGTTTCTCAGAAAACTTAACATGCAGACCTTGGAGGAATGAAACCTTTCATCTAAAAGGTGTATCAAAAATATGTTGTCTTATTGAAGACAGTGAATTATTGAGAACTTAAAGCACGGCGCTGACGCATGCACAGTGGCGACAAAATTAAATGGACCCTTACCTTGGTTCAAATGACGGATCCCTGAAAGTTTGAAAAATATTCAGTACATTTGAGATAATGTAAGACTACTCAACAAAGGAATAACATATGTTTAGTCGTTTTTAGACATTTTTAATACGAGAAAGTTACATATTTTAAACCGTTAAGGCTTGTGTTGTTCAAGTTCACGCCTACACCCTTCTGATCACTGTTGCTCAAAGGTACAAGAGCAGCTGGAGGACCTCTTGGTTTCCCGTGGTGATGTCATCGCCCTGCAGCACGACGCTGGCCCCGCCTCCCTTCTCCGCTGCCAATCTTCCCCACTCTCACTGTGGCAGCAACCTGTCTTAGCCCTCAACCAATCAGAGTGGTTCTGGATCAACAACACCGGACGGTCACCAGGCACCTCAGCCGAGGGCGACCCTCTGCCGGAAGCTGAGCTGGATGTGAGGGCGCTGGTGGAGGACGGAGAAGGGGGCTGGTTGGAGGAGGTGGTCTGCCCCGTCAGAGTGCTCTCTGTGGGACACAGTGAGACCCAGCTGCAGGGAGCACAGCTGTCCGCAGGTCTCCCTCAGCCCGGACTCTACAGCCTGCTGGTAAGACATCAAAGCTCTATGTCAAATCCCAGCATGTATTAGACAGATTTACACATTCAGATAAAACATTTTATGCTGCAAAAATGTTTGCATGTTTGCATGTTTTTTTTTACTTCAAACTTATAAATTTGTTATCACATCTTCATAAAAATAAAAATCTAATATAACACAGAACACAACAGCTCAGACGTGGCATGACAACTAATGTGCATAGGTAAGAGTAAGAACAAAAACACTGGACAATATAACGATCCCAAACCTTTACCATTCCCTACCCGTGGGAGAAAGGCAACGACAAAAGGAGAATTACATAATAATAATAATTAAATAAACACAGATAGATGATAGATTTTTTTATTTGGTAATTCTGTTGTTTTAACATATTAATTGAGACATGTTTGAATTTGATCAACTTCAGGTGACTTCAGTTGAGCCGTCATACCCAGCCTCAGCATCATGCCCGTTGCGTGTGGTGCCTCCTCTGGGCTTGACGGTCCTCCACCCCCCTCCCCAGAATGGCACCCTCTACCTGCAGCCAAACGACACCCGGCTGCTGCTCCGCATCCGCTCCAGCTACCTAACAAAGGCCTTTCGGCGCAACAGCAATCGCAGCGTGACTTTCCAGCCCGACTGTCCCAAAGAGTTTTCCTCCAATGCAGCGCTCTGTCGGCCCGAGCCTGGCTCAGGGTCGGGGGGGGAGGTCCCAGAGCCCAGTCTGTACGCAGTGCTGGATCTGAGCCTGGACACAGAGGAGCAGCGCAGTACAGTGCAGGTGGAGCTGGAAGCCCATAATAATGTAACGGAGGCCAGTCTGTCTGTGGTCATCCACCTGGAGGAGCCCCTCAGAGAATTGATGGTGCAGCCCAACCCTGAACACAGGGTGCTGATGGAGTCGGTCGTGGTGAGTGTGTGTTTACTGTATCGCAAGGTTATGCATTGACATTATTGTCTTTGCATCACATCTGTTGGTGACAGGGCGTTCAGTGTTGCGGCCCCCACTCTCTGGAACGCACTTCCTGCAGAGATCCGCAATGCTGCTTCCCTTGACATCTTCAAGTCTTCATTAAAAACTCACCTGTTCACCGTGGCCTTTGACCCCTAACCCATCACAGCCCCCCTGCTTCCATTCCTACTACTATTTATTTAATTTGTACTTTATTACTTGCCCCTCTTGTTTTTTTGTTTGTTTGTTTGTTTGTTCACCATGTAAAGCCGCCATGGGTCCCTTGAAAGGCACTATACAAAATTAATCTATTATTATAATAATCTCGTATTGTATGTTTCAGAGCTACACAGCCTCAGTGCTCGAAGGCTCCAATCCCACTTTTAAATGGACAGTGGATGACAAGCCGTACTTCACCTACTACAACACTGTGCTCAACGTCATCTACCAGCACGCTGCCATCTACAAGCTCACAGTGAGTTCTGGTCATACGGACACACTGTCATTTCTGTTGCCACCAATGCATGATAATTAATGTCTGAATTAAATATAAACACTGACAAACGGTATACAAATTTAACAACATCCATCGTGATTGGACTAAGGTGACTTTTTATTCTGTCACTTACACTGTTGGGCTCAACTGGAAGATGTATCATTACTGACCTTACAGTTTCCCAGCCTCACACAATCAACCTGTGATAAATATATAACAGTATGAAACCTGTCAGCGAACACATGAATGGAATTACGTTTTTTTTACGGATTTGAGATATTATTGTATTTCTGCTGACTAAATCTTTAAAAAAGACATTTCATTTAAGTGAAACTGAATCTGTGATTTGTATTAGAAATTGAATTGTTCAAAACCTTGTACCAATATAATATCGTCAACATTTTCTTTAGAACATTCTGTTTCTTCCGAAAAGGTTGTTACCAGAGACTTGAGGGCAAATCCACAAAGAATTGATAGCAGCCTCTAATGGTACCATAAATTGCACATCACTTGCAGCAACCGGCTGTGAATCTGCCTGTCCATTACAGCGCAAACACGCCTGGAACACAGCAGAGTGCAATTTGCTCTTTTTGCGTGTGGTTGCAATAGAGTGCATGGGTTCCCTCGACAAAAAAGCAATGGGATTTCTCCATACGATTTAGAAAAATAGCTCGAAATAAGGTCTGTTTGATAAATGCACGTTTTGTTCAGCCGGATAATCTCCACATGTCTACCCTACATTTTTAATTTTCTAATCATAAATCGAATCGCCAGAAGCAAAATGCTAACGTTATGCTATAGGAACTACAGCCGAGTACAGCAGGGTCACACGACCTCAACGTCACGCCAACTTAAGATCCATATTAAAAAAATACAGATTAAAATTGTTACAAGTTGAAGCTTTTTGTTTTAACAGTTTGCAGGAGGCAGGCACTTGCTTTCAAGCAGAACAGGGAAAACAAACTTAGCGGGAGTGTTTACGTGTTCGATGTAATGACGTACAACGTCCTCGACAACTTCTGTAGTCCTATTCAGCCACTTGTTAACAACCATCGTTTTTCAGACACGTAAACTCTTCAAAAATCACCAGTGGGGTCAATGCTGACGTATTTAATGCCGTAGAACAAAACGTGATCCGTCTCTTCAATGTGTGTCAACCACAGACCTTATTTCCAGATATTTTCCAAGATTCTACTGTATGGAGAAATCCCATTGACTCTGAGACGAGGGAACCGGTAGTGGTAAAATGCTAACTCACTTCCGGGTTTTAGGACTCGTCACTGCACCACTCAATTGGCCATGTGGAAAAGGGCACAGTAGTCAGAATAAAGGGACATTTTCAGACTGCAAGCTGCATGTCCTGATTGAAGAGCTGAAAGGGATTCCTAAAAGCTTCAGGCAAGACATGAAAACGTGAACTTCCTCTTGAGAGTAGCTGTGTGTTGCTTCCTGATCGTGGTGAAGGCTCATTTACATAAACATAGGCACATTTTCGAGGCTGCAAGCGTGTTCATATGTGACCCGCTCTATCGAAATCTGTCGGAAGTCGCAACGGCTCATTTCAAAATAAACGTTGATTTGCATAAAAAACTTTTTTGTCGGGGTTCGGGTGTTTTGTTTGATTTTAAACAAACAAAGTCTTGGCTTTCAGAATATGAAACTTTTATTTCCAAACTCACACGATAAATACATTCTTTAAGCTTGTAAAGGGAAGATGAAAGGCAATCTGCTCTTCAGCAGCGCCGCCCCCCCTCCCTCCGGCTGACATTATGAATGTAAGCGTAGAGTAATCATAAATAACACGGCAGTGTCCGTTACAGTTTGTTTTCATCTGATTTCAATTAAAACAAAGTCTTGGCTTTCAGAATATTAAACTTGTTTCGGCAAATTCAGATGATAAATACAACTTTGAAGCTTGTAACGGCATAATTACAAGCGGAGAACGGAGTAACTTAACGTCACAGCAGGCATAACAACAGCCGGTGTTTCTCGTGAGGGTTTTCCCCGGGAAACAAACGCAATACACACAAACGCAAAATTACACAAACACACACACGTTTACACACACACACACACTCGCGAGCTTCTCCCAGACCAGCAATCCAAACGAAAATATCTTCCCTCCGTAGTATTTTGATCATTTGCCTCTCGCAATTAATCAATCAGATCGATGG
>NW_011367249.1:354686-371357 GCF_000735185.1 Notothenia coriiceps | reverse complement strand
ATACTGATAAAGAAAAAGTAGAAAAGAATAGAATGTCTTCTGTTTGGATATAAATATGGCATGTCACATAATGCATTGTACTTGGATGTATCCCTCAAAATATAGAAATACAAAGAAATATATAATAAACTACATGTGTTTGTATTTTGTTGGATGTTCTGCGTTCTGATCGGTTGCATGCTATTTACTGCCTGTATTTTGACAGCATGTATGTTTGTGTGTGTTTATGACAGGTGCTTGTCCAGAGTGGCCATATCCCCATGGTGTCCCTGGAGTGTGTGTCCTGTAAGGTCCAGTCCATCTACGAGGTCAGCCAGAACTCGTACGTCTACCTCAGAGGAACCTGCACCAACTGCCAGGGCGTTTACCATGGGGTAAACACACACACACACACACACACACACACACACACACACACACACACACACACACACACACACACACACACACACACACACACACACACAGACACACACACAGACAGGAAGACAGACAGACAGACAGACAGACAGACAGACAGACAGACAGACAGACAGACAGACAGACAGACAGACAGACAGACAGACTCACACTCTCACCCATGGGCACATACACACTCCAAATCCATATCTATATGTTGTCACACTGCAGAAACGACCTCAAAATCCTCATCCATCATCATTTCTCGTCCTTGGTCTCCACCTCTTTCCTTTATTCAGACTTTATTCTCTGGAAATATGTTATGCAGGCAGTTGTGTGGATGTGAGAATTAAGTAATTGTATATACAACTTGAGCCAGGGCCAATATGTTTGGTCCTTGCTAACACAGGGGAACATTTTGAAAGACAAAATACTTGAGTCCCTGAGCCTCAACCTGCACATAGCAGATGACTCAGCTCTAAACTAGGTTCATTCCTAGAATTGAACTTTACTCCTGTTTTCACACTGCACAGGGGTCATTTTTAAGTTTGGTACTCTGTATATATCATGTATCTATCTTCATGTAGTTCTCACATACATATTTCTCCTTGAAGTAAACATGAATATACATTTTTTACCTGTCAAATTAGAGTTTTTAAGTAACTTATACAGATTCCAAAGTAAAACAATGTTCTAACCTGAGCCATAAACACAGAACATATAACAGTTTAGAACTGATTATAGAAAGTAGATGATCAGAATGGATTTGTCTTGTACATCAAAATAATTAAGTGATGTTTAGAGCCTCAACCAAATTACTCCTTAAAAACATACTAAAAGCATTAATCTAATTATTGGCTCAGCCTTGTGATGAACGCATCAAGGCAAACCTCAAAACAAAAATCATGTGTCCCTTCCTTTATTTGAAAGCTTTTAGGATGGATTATCCTTGCTCAATTAATGTATGAATGCCTATATTTCTCTCTCTCTGCCTTTCAGCGCTGGAGTGCCATGACGCTGCAGAATGAGACTTTTGTCCTGGACTCCTCCTCCACCACCACAGGAGGTGACGGCATGAATCTTGTGCTGCGGCAGGGCATCCTGCAACCTTGCTCCTACAACTTCACCCTGCATGTGACCGACGACAGTTTAGATGGAGAGGGCGCCGCGTCCATAACTCTGCACCACAACACGCCCCCAGATGGCGGGAAGTGTCGCCTGAGCAGGGAAGGGGAGGATGGAGTGGCGTACGTGGACAGAGACAGCGCAGACTGGACGATACACACGCTGTTGGACCGAGTTCACTTCAGCTGCTCAGGTAGGAGGACGTGGCCTCACACACCTGAATCCCAAACGTGTTACTTTACTTTCCCTTTGTCATCACTAATTGATTTTTGTTAAATCTGTCCTGTCTGATCATCAGATTTCTCCCTTTTAACCTCGTCCAAATTCACCACAATATATCTGTTCTTTCTAAAACACATGAACCTTTTACTATTTTAGATGGGATAAATACACTACAACAATTGAAAAATACAGATGAATATATAAAGAAAAAGTAAACAAGTATTTAAAAGTGAATGTCTTTTCTTGCCTCCAGGTTACAGTGACCTCGGGGTCTCGGAGACTCCTTTGCTCTACAGTTTACTGGTGACGCGCTGCAGAGAAGACTACTGCGAGGACTTCTGTGTGTACAAAGGCAGCAGCCCCGAGCACTCGGCCTTCCTGCCCCCAGGCTTCGGCTCAGCCCACCACTATGTGAATGTATCCATCACAGTGGAGGACCACCAGGGAGCTTACATCATTGCACTCAACAAGTAACTACATCTTTCTGAGCGGCAGTGAGACCAATTAAACAAGACCCAGTCCTTCAGCTTCAATTCCATAGCTCGCTTAGCCCGTGTATGACAGAAGGGTTTCTTAGAGGTAGAATAACCTCTTCTATCTCCAAGGATTTCTGTTATCTTGTTGACTTCTGACTTTCCTTTTCTTTTTCACCACAAAGCTTATTAAAGTTTAGATCTGTGCTGTCTTGCAGTTAGGGGCTTTCTGTTAAAGTATGTTGAACAATAAATTAACCCCCTCTTAGACTTGCTTAGTTATTATGGGCATAAGCTCCTGCAAAAGATTGTTTGCTCGCAGCCCTAGAAAAACATTTACATATTGTTTTTATGCAGTGGGATTACAAGACATCCCACATGTACTTCAAGAGGCATGTGGAAAACAAAAAAAGGAAAGAAGCGCCTAAAGCAGGGGCCACCAACCTTTTTTAGGGTGAGGGCTACTTTAAAAAAATAAAACAAGTCGGGGGCTACTTTTACTCCTCTTTTTTTGTTTTTTGCAGTGTATATATTTAGCACATTTTAACATTAATATGCTTACCTTTAACCTTTGTGTGCTGTTTGGGTCTGTGGGACCCGTTTTCAGTGTTTACTAAAAGAACATGTTTGCAATCTAATTATTTTAACCTGCTTTATTTGGGGGTGGACGGGCCTCAGCTCCTCTAGGGGGGTCCGGGGGCGTGCTCCCCCGGGAAGATGTTTTTTAAAATGTTGAAGTGAAATGCTGGTGCACTCTGGTGTATCCATAAATTCTGGTGAATTTGTGGATACAGCTTTCAACACTCATATGAAAGGGAGCTGTATACTTTTCAATAATCCAATCATCTTTAGAATATGATCACAACCAATAACAAATCATTTAAACTGGTTTATTCTTATCTTATGTTACCTAGTTAGCATTCTTTCTTTCTATTTATGCATATTTTACTAATCACTCCCTTTTTAAACTGTTTTTTGTTTTTTTTACTGTCCTATAGTACACATTGGAATGATTTCTTAATTTATCTATATTAAATAGATAAAGGTGTGCTCTCCCAGCTCTCTCGCTCGCTCTCCCTCCCTCCCTAGCTCGCTCTCTCTCTCCCTCTGTCTCGCTCGCTCACAGAGGCTGTGTGCTCCTCCGTGGCGATGACGGCTTGCGTTAAAAAATAATAATACACATATTTGTAAAGTGGGGGGACACAAACGGGATTTCGAAAAGAGCGGGGGACATGTCCCCCCTGTACCCAGTGGAAATTACGCCATGCGTGTGTGTGCTTCAAGTGCAATAAATAAATATGCAAGTTGCAACACACAGAGTACATCTCTGCCCCTCATGTGCTGTGTAGGCTGGCACGACTAGGCTGTTCAATGGGGCTGATGTGTTATGTAGATTCTGCTGAAAATCAGCAGGGAGGTGCCACATTGCTTTTCTTCCCGACTGCAACTCTGGACCCGCAAATCAAGCAAGAACGTGATTGGTCGATATTCATTGTGGGGGTGGCGGGAGGAGGGGTGTTAGATAGATATAGAGTTATATTAAGTAGATAGAGTTCGCTTATGATTTAGGTTTCGTTTATGCATAGGGTAGATTCTTTTAATTACATTTCCTATTTTGTTTTGTGTATTTTACACATGGACTTGCTTGGCGAGCTATTTTTAGAACATGCCCCACGGGCGACTCACGTTGCCCCTGCGGGCGACTAAGTACCCGCGGGCACCGCGTTGGCTACCCCTGATCTAGATGAATGCGACGAAGCAATTCATGCCGTTTTATTGTTTTTAACGTTGAAATGACAAGTGCAACAGGTGAAGATGAAGTTGTTGCGGAATTGTTGTGAGTACCCTTTTCAAGACGACAATTCAGTGAAAAGACGGACATTATAATGCCGTGGAGGGGGGCGGCGGCGGGGGGTGTGTGTGTCTACAAAGGTCCAGTTGTGCTGGGTATGTCCCAATGTGATGTATGGCAAAATGCACTATGACTGGAGGATAGTGCACACAAAATGTGTGGAACACTGGACGCTTCTCACCAAGCCCACAGGAAGTGCGCCGGACAATGTAACAACAAGGTTTCCCTTCGACTTTCATAAAATAGCGGGGTTTTCTTCTTTTAGCTGAATGAAATAGCCACTATGAACACTTCAATAGCCCTACATATTATTAGGTCCTAAAAGTCATAAAATGCACTAAAGGATTAATCAAGAGTCCTTTTTTCCTTCCCATTCATGACTGAAGCGAGAGCTGGTGGATCGGCTTAGCAAAAATGCAAGTTCACATGCTCTATGGACCCAATCAAGGATGATCCAGGCTTCTTTTGTTTTCTAGACTCTAGAGCCAAGCCATTTTGGCTTCATGAGCAACTGAGCATTGGTCAGAGCCTCCAACATTGAATATCTTTATCAATCCATGCTTCTCAACTGCAACGTGACGGAAGTTATGCGACCATACGTTTCTCCACTCAACACAACACTTCAAATTAAAGTTATACTTTATACACTATGTAAGTAACATTCCACTAAATGCTGAAGTCCACAAACAGGATCCTGGCGTAGGCTCCTGCTGTGTCCAGGTGCTGGAGGAGGAAGTGAAGGGCCATGTTGACAGCGTCGTCCACAGACCTGTTGGCTCTGTAGGCGAACTGCAGGGGGTCTGTGATGGATTTGAGGTGGGACAGGACAAGGCGCTCAAAGGACTTCATAACCACAGAGGTCAGGGCAACGGGTCTGTAGTCATTTAATCCTCTGGTCCTTGTTTTCTTGGGGGCCGGGATGATGGTGGCGGTTTTGAAGCATGTTGGAACGTGGCATGTCTCCAATGAGGTGTTGGATGTCTGTAAACACAGGAGACAGCTGATCAGAGCTTCAGGGTGGAGGGGGAGACATTGTCAGGGTCAGCCGCTTTTCTGCTATTGAGTTTTCTAAAAGGTCTGTTTACATCCCTTTCATTGATTGAGAGAGAATGTGATGTGTCGGGGGAGGTCAGTGGTGTGGGAGAGTGGGACCAATGACCAAGTTAATGAAATCAGTTGCTGTTTCAATTAACAGAAGCCTTGTTAGACACCCATGGAAATTGGAAGTTGTCTTCTGTTTAGTCTTCATGTTTCTGATTGATGAAAGTTCATCATTCACTTTTCTTTAACTTTCTTTTGGACTCTAGCTACTCAGTTTGAAGTTGTCAATACCAGAACACTGTTTTTATGTCTCCAAAACACACATCCTGATAAATGCATAGTCTGCGTAATATGCCTTCAATGATGCTGATTGCTGGAGCAGAGGGGCGAGTCATGCTGCTGTAGAGCAGGATTTCACAAAAATACATTAACTCTGGTGACATTTGTGCATCGTAATTCAAGAAGAGTAATGTACTTTGAACAAAGTTAATATTTGCCTCACTATACTCAAACATACACCCCCACACAAGCTCACACATACACACACACAAACACACACGAAAGCTTGTTCCAATGTCCAACAATTAACATAAAGTTCCTATACCTCCCACACAGAGCATCAGTTTTGAATTAATTTCTAATTATTTGTTGTAATCTTTTCCTAAAGAAAGGACATTTAAAAGAAAATATTATTATTATCTAAAGCACTTTTTGATTGTAAACACACTTTAGATCCATGAATTTAGAAGACTTATCAGAGAATCCCTGGTTGTAAAACTCAAAGAATAGCTTAATCAGCCTGATTATAGTTACAGACTGTATTGCCAAAGCATAGGTACAAAATAATAAAACTCAGACTGTGCCGGATTGCTACATATCTCATCATTACCAAATTACTTCATTTTTGGATATTTACAATAAAACCTGTCCTGAACTTTGCTATCGTTTGCATAACAGCTGTCACAAAAAGCATATATATTTATAGACACTGAAATATCCAAACTCCAACCATTTATTTCATTCTGCCTTAAGAACTTTTTTTTACTAGACATTTTAAAACATTATAAATAAATGCACTGAATCTTCAAATCATGGATCTCCAGTGTCTCAGTAATTTTTCTCTGCACCTGCTATTTAAATACTGATAACAGAATCTGCATGTATCACAGATTCCCCTTCCCTGAAAACACCTCTCACATGCAGACGTTCAGCCTTCATTTTCGAGAATCCAGAGGGAAAGTAAACTGGATTTCCCTATAAAATGTTTAACTTTCTAAACACTGGTGCTGCCTATTGGTAACCGCCGGTACTCAAACTTTATGAAGGGCAAAATATACTCATCATCATATACATTGGACTGACTAGTTATGTATATAGGACCAGTGTTTATTAAAATATTTGATTTTGAATTATTACATTTTAAAAACATTTAATTTCTTTCTTTTCTTTTTTGTTACCCTCCAACCTTATATGCTCTCAGTAATCACACTATTTTCTGGTATTGTTATGATTACTTTCACTTGGAGGAATAGGTTCAAACATCCCCCTCTCTGAACATGATGATTGATTGCTTTGTATTTCTTACGTTTCCTTATTTAGATTTATAATGGAAGCTTTTGCAATCAGAAACCATGAGAATCACAGGAAATTGAAAATCAAGACAAGCTGAACACACTGAGTGAAGAACAAAAAGACAAAATAGGACAGAAAACATCAATGTGAGATCATAAGAATCATAACTTTTAACCTTGAATGTATCAGAAGCTTTTCTCCAGCAGAGGGCAGCGTTACCTTTGTTACAGTATAGATAAAAGGGAAAGTGGTCAGACACAAAACGTAGATGACTGTGATTGAGGAGTTCTTGACAGCTACAATACATCCTATACTTCTCAAAATTCAACAACAATAAATTGTACATACTTTCAAACATGTCTTACGTTACCCCTAATTAAGGATCCTACTACTGCAGCCTCTGCAACTGTTTGTACATCGAGTGGTGCGATTTTAATATAAATGTGTTTTATGTGTGATTCCTCAATAGGTGAGATATCTACACCCCCAGGTGTACTATACTTAAATAAACTGTGGTGTTCTCAGTCGTTTAGCCTGTGAGATTATTGATCCATTCAATCAATGAGACAAAAAAAGAGCTGGTGAGGTTATGAGAGCATTGTTACATCATCAGTGATAACAGGGTTATACACACTGACTTAAATGTAGCACCCAAACCTGAAATTCAAGTAAGATCAGTTATCAACTTACCAATAAATGTACTTTAAATTAATGAACATGTCTTCATGAAGGAGCAAGTTTAACATGCTTTGCCCAAGGGCGCTTTCACTGGATGCACTGAAGGACCTGGGAGTTCATTGACTTACTCTTTATTTCTATTCTGAACCTTCCAATTCATATCTGTAACTTAAGAACAGCAATTAAAAACCATATTTTATTCCATTCTTGTGTGCTGTCATTGATAAGCCTCATTGACACTTCCCTAAATGTCTCATGTGAAAAGGCAACACTGCTTTGTTGTAAGTGAAGAGAAACGTTGAATTCAGAATTTGTGATTTGCAAAAGAGGTGTCGGAGAAAAATTCATTTATATAGTTTTTCTGTCGGATAACGCATTCACGTACTTTATGTTACCAGGATAAAAACCACTTATAGGAAAAGAAGATCATGGGAACTCGGAGAGAACCGACTGTCTCATATCCATAAGTGAAATAATTTGTGTTTGTGAGTCCTGTGGTTCTCATTTGCTCCAACAGGGTTTCCTTGGGTCCCTTTCAAAAAGTTTTATGACAATTGTGCCAGCAGTTTTCTAAGACGAATCACATCTGACAGTGGGGTTATGTTTTGTTTTTGTTTTTTGTTGCTTCAGGGGCTTGGTTAGAGGCAGTAACTGCCATGTGGCTTCACCCACACCCAATTATTCGGAGAAGGTGTGGAGAGCTACACACCTGGACCAGCTCAGATGGACGTTGTTGTACCAGAGGCCTGTACTACGAATCCAGTTCGACATACCCTGGATATGTTTGAGTTATCTGGCTTAAAGGTGGGGTAGGTAATTCACTTCAGAAATTTTTTTTGTTAAAGGGTGAGATAATTGGATGGCCTACCTGCCTGTCAGCCTTCCATCTTGTGCACAAACTTATCTCGTGCCCTCATTGGTCATGTGCGCCTTCGTGTGTGTTGGAAGAGGGGCTCTGTAAGGAAGTCTGAAGGAAGGGGCAGATATTTTTCGGTTGTGTACTTTCAAATTCTAGCGCACTCAAGCTGGTTTCTCCATTCTTACCTACCTTTAACTAACCCTTAAAACAAACGCGCTCTTGCTAAGCGGTCCTACGAGTCGACGCTGGTTATCAACTCGGTAACTCAAGCCAGGGTTTCTCTGTCCGGCTGAGTGCGCGTTCCCATGAAAGGGCCGGGGTTAGCAGCATTTGACCAATCACAAACATGGACAAGCATACTGACAGCGCAGCGTCATACTTCCTGAATGAAAAGTATGTTAAATGTTGTACAATTATGTGCGCCCTTGTTCATTGTGTCCTGCAGAGGGCAATGTTGTATGCGGTGCGTCCAGGACGTGACGTCACTGACTATACCTTGCACTACATGTGGCCTCTACCTTATCCGTTCAGATGTTGTTTGGATCGAGAGCTGAGCGGCAGCACAACCGCATCTCTCCTACGACGATAAATAAATATGCCTAATGAAGGCTAAAGGAAGCTGTCTACTACTAAGTTCTATTAAATCTTCACCGCAACGCACTCCGCTTAACAGGTTATGGGCCCAGGAATGCCAGTCTAGAGCAACAAGGTAACAGAAGAAAGAGCTGTTAGCCAAGAGAAGCTACTAGTGGGACCTGGATGAAGACGGCGCTGAGAGACTCCCGCGTAAACTGAAGACACGGTGTTTCTTCAAGCCGCAACCCAATGTTTGGAGATAAGTGAACTGTATAAAGGGAAGACGTGTTAACGTGGATGCAACGTAAAATATGGCCGGAGCAGGAACATCCCAGCAGATTTTATTCTATGGAACAGAAGATAAGTATGATCTTTGGGAGACGAGATTCCTTAGCCGTTTGCACATTTTGAAGCTAAAAGACACTATTTTGCGAGTGCCCACGGGTGAAGCCGCATTAGCTGCAGATCCAGGAAAAAATGAAGACTGTTATGCACAGTTAGTGAATGCCCTGAATGATAAGAGCCTGTCATTGATAAGACATGATNATAGGGAGTGCATTTTTTTAACGTGAGTAAATTAGTAAGTAAAGTAAGTTTTGCCGTGAGTGAATTAAAATCTTTTTTCTTCTTGAGGTCTGCAGTGAAGCGTGTACACATTTGCTGAATATGAAAAGACTCTCAGTGTGGGCCCACTGTGCGACTGTCAAGGATAAATAACCTGTGGCCGCCGAGCCAGTCATGTGTAGGGATGGGTACCGAGCCCCGGTATTAAACGGGCCCCAGGGCTCAATTATTAAAGACCGTGGTACCATTAAGCTCCGACGTTATCGGTCGGTAGTGGAGAGAGACATGTAAAACATATCTGTCATATGTATTATTGCTACACAAAAATTATATTGCAGTTTTAGTGTCGCCAACTCCGTTTCTAATATGCAAAAAGACAGCAAAATGCGTCTATGATTATTTTTAGTATTTTAGATCTTTCCAATCCCCGCCTGCTTGCGAGGGGGCGGGGCAGTTTACACACATGCAGCTGCTCCATGCAGCAACACACACACACGGAGGAGATGGCAGAGAGAACGCGCTCCAAGGTGTGGTTAAACTTTACCCGTCTCGATGCTCGTTACCAAAAGTGCAATAAGAGTTTAGCATGTAAGGGTGCCGGTAACACGAGCAATTTTTCTAAACATTTAGCAAAAGTCCACCATATTCAGACGGAGAAATGCACCGGCTTCGACTGTCTTTCTGGTAGTGCTGTAGCCCCCCCATCCACGACTAACGTTTCACGTCAGGTGTTATGAATGCTAGCAGCGACACTAGGAGTTAACTCAATTATACAAACATGGGTTGATGATTAGAGGTAACTGAGTTATTTATTTTGTTAAAGTTTCAGCTATTCTGTTTACAGTTCTATCCGATTATTTAATACGATTGTTTCTTCTGATGTGAAATATTATGTATTTAATTTAACACTAGAACCGCCAACGGGGTCAATTTGACCCAGAGCTGTTTTTTATTGTATGTAACTTTTTTTCAATAACATATTAAAGTCTCCCAGTCCGTAACTTTTCCTGAAAGTGTGTTATGTAGCACCCTATGTTGTTAAAAATGGTCAATATGAAGTCAGATTGAAGAAATCGGCAAAATAATTGCCATTTATACCTATTTCCGCCAAGCGGGTCATATTGACCCCACCCCTTTTCGCGCTATTGATTTTGCGTGTAAACAAACATGACGTGTTCCTATAGCAACGCCTTTTGTCTACTGCAGTTCCTTATAGATTGAGAGAGAGAGAGAGAGAGAGAGAGAGATTGATAGCGGCAGTCTGTAGTGAAGGAGTGCGCTCACGGGAGACTGCTCCCGCTGTGCTCCGCAGCAAACAGCTGTTTGCTTTTCACCCAACAACGACAACCGCCTCACGAAACCCTATGTTGTACCGTTAATAAACGAAACAATTGCTTGTCAAAATACCAATACCACAGGACCATTTTTCTTTTTAAAGCAATACTTTTACTTTGAAAATCAATGCATTCTACTGCTGGGTTTTGACCCCGGTGGCGGTTTTAGGTATAAAAAATCTCTGGCGGTTCGAGTGTTAAATAAAAAGCAATGCTAGTTTTGTTCACAATTTGTTTAGTTAGTTTACCTTCTTTTTTTCTCCAAAAAAAACGATAAAAAATGTTCACCGGATCGATAAGCGGTATCGATAAAAGTAGTAGTAGGCCTACCGTTAAAACCTTAACGATACCTATCCCTAGTCATGTGGATGTCAGTATAACACACATTCTGAGGCCGCCGTGCCTATGTTTTTGTTTTCACTGCTAGTTTATGCTTATGTTCAATTAGTGCATTAAAAAATCATTCAAATCATTAATGAAGTTTCAGCTCAGACCCCACGCTTAATAAGTCTCCCCTGGCCCACCTACATTTCTCCAGGCCCACCCACACAATAATTCCTGGCTACGCCACTGCTAAGAACATATAAAATGCAGTGGTGCAAAAATTACAATATTGTACCTTGAGATGTAGTGGAATAAAAGTACGACATGGCAAAAAGTAAAGTCAAATGAGACTTAAAGACACTTGAGTGCATTGACTTAGTTACTTTCCAGCCCTGAGGATAAGACAGAAACGTCAGAGGCCGTTATGCAACTCATCCTGATCACATCTCATCCGAGCAGCAGTATCTCCTAACTGTCATTCTTTAACGATATATTTTCATTATCTCTGCATCCTATAACCTGCAGTTAATGTGCAGCAAATATAATAAACCCACAGACACGACATTATCCGTTACTTACCGGTCTGGTCGTGAAGGCTGGCGGTGTTCAGGGTGGAGATCAGCTCCTCCAGGCTCTCCTTGTTCCCGTTCATCTTCCAGTTCCCTCCCACGAAGAAGTTTCTCTGCGCCATGGCCGGCTGAAGGTGTCTGATACCCGGGGAGGAGAGGAGGTGCAGTCCGGAGGATCACTTCAGCTGCTGGTGGGTATAAGGGGCTGTAGGAAATATCACAACTCAACACCGGGACGGCTAAAACATCCCTCTTCTTCTTGTTCGCTGCACGGTGAATTACCGCCACCTGTTGTTACAAGGAAGTACTGTGGACTTAATAACTAACAAAAAAAAGGCAACAAAAAAGATAAAAATAATGAAAACACCCCAAAAGTTTACATTTCAAAAAAAGTATCTGTCAAACACAAATGTGGTTTTGGTTGCCTTTTTATTACTAATGTTCATTATATAATATTTGTTTATATTCTACGGAAAAGGTTGTTACATTTGAATGTGAAATGTTCCCATAAATACAATTAATTGTAATAACTAATAATTGAATGTAATAGAAATGGTATCTTTCCTTTATATTATCTACATCTACAGAATAATATACATTATAATCTAATGCATGTGTACTGTAGGCAATTTGTCATTTTGCAATTGTTCTGAAGCATAGCTTTTCTTAAACATGCAAAATATTTTTAAGCATGCTGTATTCAATGTACAGTAGACTGCCATTCAAATTACCATTTTCAATAACAATAAAAACCTAAATAACTGTGGGGGAAACTTCTGAAGCAATTGGATCAGGACTCAAAGAGAGACACGATGGAGAGCTGGAGCTTTGATGGCAAACACTGACGGTTTATCTTGGAGCTTCGGTCGGAGAAATCAGGAATGCAGGTTGAGGTGCAAAAATAAGGATTTTATTTACCCAATATAATATATTTAAGCAATAGCTCACGACAGGCCGTGGTATATGCTCATTATATCACAGCTAAGGGGCCCGGTTCGGCCCGACGCGAAGCGAAGGGTCGACAAAAAGCAAACTGTTTCAGCCCAACGGTATACTGTTTTTCTCAGACGCGGAGGGATACTGACTTGTTGTGAAAATTAACTTACAATTCTACCCGTGGTATGCTCAGTATATCACGGCTAAGAACCAATCAGATTGCTTGATTTGACTTGTCCGTTTTATAAGTACAGTTTTAAGATGGGTAATAAAATCAATTAGGTCTAAACAAAAAGATGCAGATATAAACAGACACAATCTAGCATTTAACGCATAAACAAAACGTCACAAAAATAGGTGACATCCTGTGTGCTCTTCTGCCCAAGAGCAACTCACATACCCCCCTCATCTCCACACTGCAGGGAATTTGTAGCAATACTGGCCAGTCCATTGTTGCGGGGAAAAGGCTGTAAAAAGGGGTGGCTTAAATGGAGTGGCCTCTTTAAACACCCCTCAGGGTTTGAGATGAATGGCGTAGTCCAATTAGCTGACATATCTATAAAGGCAGGTGTTTTCTATCAGCTCAACCTTTTGCCAGCTGCAAGGTGAGCTGTAAGACACTGACAATAGGATTACACACAACACAATTAACAATAGATATTTTAAACATGATTGCGTGCACTCAATCTAGCAAAATAAAGCTGTTTCAAATCAATGTGTCTGTGTATTAGTGATGGCGAGATGAAGCCTTATGAAGCTTTGTAGCTTTCCAGCCAATTGGTTCGCAAAAGGGTACATCTCATGAGGCTTCATCATGGGCTTCATTTGAACACAAACCCCCCTGTTGGTCAAAGTGTGTAAAACAGGCAGATTGGACATCTCAAAAGTGTGCTGTATCTCATACCGAGTTCCCAATGAGTAAAGCCTTAGAATAACTCTAAACAACGAACATTAAATCATATTTTCATTTTAACAATATTGTTTTTATTCCAGTTTATTGATTGTGATTGTAAAGCCTAAGGAGGCTGGTAAACATTGCAAAGAGGGATTTGTATTCCTTAATAATATTCATAAACTTAACCATGTTGTAGCCTGAAAAAAGGCTAAACCATTTCAAAGAATACATTTATTAACTTCATCTCATTTAGCTGTAGCTTTTATAAACAACCAAAAAGACGTATTGTTCAGTCGTTGAACCAGGGACCCTGCGGTCGTGAGTCAATTGCTTTCTACCTGAGACACAGCACACACACTGAATTTCCCTGAAAACACTCTACAATATTTATTCCTGTATTTATTCATTTATTTATTCATGTTTTTATTCCTACATTTATTTATGCTTGTATCTATTTATACTTATGACATGTTCCGACCTCTATATAAGTGAGGGTCTGAGCTCTTTTAATTCCATTCCATGGTTCTTATTATACATCCATGGGTATTATGAGCGTTGTGGTTCAACGGTTCAAACATGGGTTCAACCGATCGGAATCACTTTCTGAAGCAATCACGTGGTATCGACAGGCAGCGAGGCTACGTTTGTCATCAATGACGTCACTGGCCCAAAACGATACAAGCCTCGATACATGCTTCACAAAATGCTTCGGGGATTACTCGACACACGCTCCGAAGCCTCGGCGCAATACATAACATCACTACTGTGTATGTCTGATGTAAACAAAAGCATAACCTTTAGGATGTGTGTTCGTTTGTGAGGCTTGTAGCCCTCACACTAAGGGTAATCAACATTCTTCATTAGTTAGACTAAACAGCTGAGGACACTGAATCACATTTGTTGTCGCTTATGGCTCGGGGAAAGGGGAAAGGAATATGTACCAATACGTTTATCGTCTCCCAAAGCGCTCACACGAGTTGCGAACATATTCCCTAACCGGTAGTCAAGAAAAATTTGTCACGCGCTAACGGTAAGGGCGACTATTACATGGGTTTCTCTCCAACAAATACCAATACCAGCCGCCTGCCGCTGATAAGATTGTGACTATTTAACATTTGTTTAATTTTTCTCGAGTAATTAAGGTTTTTTCCTACAATTCTCGGTCTTCGGAGGATAAAAACCCTTTAGTTAATTTAGCGGGTAAAGCTCAAAACGTTATTTTTTCTTTCCGTTGTGACACTTTTATTCGACAATCCCATGTCCTAAATAAAAACAATAACAACCACTGGACGATTTTTTTTCTCGGGCCGTGATGGAAATAAATCTATTTTATAACTATACATTAATAACATAAAATATCAAATTGTGTACTATCCCCTAACCCTCTCACTACATTGTCAAGAAATAAAAAAGACGATGAAAACTAAAACAAAAAACCCGACGGTGTATAGGCGGCTCATACGAAACATGCCGACTCTTCGGACGGTAAAAGGAGGACGAAAAGCGTTTTGGTGGCCGGGTCTGAAACTAGTTTGCTACCGGGCGGACGACAAAGGGACGAAGTGGTGCCTTTTAGGTTACTCTGTGGGTCCTTTACCTTCAAGGTTCCACCTCGGGTCACCGGATCGGGGTCCGACACTCCTGGGCGCATGTTGGGACGACTTTCGTAAGCACATTTCTGGGGGCATTTGAAGTAAAATGGAGGGGACCAAAGGTCCGACTAAACCCAAATCAAATAAAAATGTGTTTTCGTGCCTTTACCAAACGAACTTCTAGAAAGATTATTTGTACTTAAGACGGCAATTGTGATACAGGCTCAGGCCACACAAACACGAATGTTACCGTACCACGCCTGAACCTAGTATTTATACCCCCACTTTAATGTGACATAATAGATTTACAATAGATGTGCATGTGGTATGACATCCTTTACCCCCACCCCCAAATAAGGGGAAACGGCCCACGTCGAAGAGCTCGGAAGACCGCACCTGTTTTAATCAGAGGGTCCTTGTCGAAAGTAAACGGTCCAAGTTGCGTGTCCGTCGTCGCACTCGAGTGTCGACGGGGGCAGGTTCTACGGTCGGTCCCACGCTGTTACGTTTACCCAAATTACGTAACCGCAACCACCGAATATGTCGTTACGTGGATCTTATCTAATAATTTACAGTATATTGCGGTTTGCGCCGGGCGCGTTCTGCGTTATTCTGGTTTACAGTGAGAATGTTCGTGCGCGGTAATGATTGTAGACTCTGAACCCCTTGCAAAATCCAACAACGGGTGTTAATCCTTCAACGGTCGATAATTTGTGTAACCGCACAATAGTTTAAATTTTTGTATATTAATTATTTACCCCACTTTTAACGAACCGACAGGATTTGCCCCGTCGTAATTGTCCGAATTATAATACTGGTGTACTGTCAGTAACAAGAAACTTAAGATGAGGTGATGTTAAGTCTCCAAATTGGACCATAAAAATTAATAACTTTAAATGATAACGTATGTCGGTTCCTCGTGCGTAAAACGACCTTTTCTTTACGTTCTACCACAAATTTAACCGACTATATAAAATACTAGGTGCAGTGCATAAGTCAAAAATAGCCACCGGTCAAGAAGGTCAAACAAGGGATCTGAGAAATCCGTCCAGAAAAGAGTAGGTCGCCGAGATAATTGTATTTCTTGATGCCGGTCCTACCCACATTTATAAATACGTCGCCGGCTTGGCACAAATAATGTTCACGGCAAATACACCTACTGAAGTTCTAACTCTTTTCGTTCGTGTGAGACCTTATTTCATAAATAATAAAAAAAACTTACAAAGCCTAAAGTATAGCGAATTGTGGTGCGTTTCCTCCCCCCGCCCTACCGGCTCACAGTCCAATAGTACGAAATGTACCGTGCGGGGTGAGTAGGGATTTTACACTTTCCACGGTTTGGGGAAAGATTGCAGTATGTAAAGTTTAGACCTAGTCAGACATAGTCGAGCCAACGTTCGGGCAAAAAAATTTTAAACCCATACCTCGCCTTTTCAATCTCCCTCCCAACACACCAAGACTGTGAACTCAACTCAAAGGGACCTGTGTGGCCCTTGTTATAAGTACATAGTATTCTGGCAATGTTTCACCGTAAAACGTACTATCCAAGGGGATCCTCCCGACGGAAACGTCAATCAACACAATGTTGTCAAATACTGGCCAGTTGAGAGCCAGTCTCTATCAGTAACGAATACCTGTGGAACCTGTGTAGCGAAGAGCC
>NW_011367249.1:343026-354641 GCF_000735185.1 Notothenia coriiceps | reverse complement strand
AGTTTGTTCCAGATATTTGGAGCATAATAACTGAACGCTGCTTTACCATGTTTAGTTCTGACTCTGGGGACAGAAAGCTGACCAGTCCCTGAAGACCTGAGAGATCTGGATGGTTCATAATTTAGCAGTAGGTCTGAAATGTATTTTGGACCTAAACTATTCAAAGCTTTATAAACCAGCAGCAGTATTTTTGAAATACATTATTTGACACACAGGAAGCCAGTGTAAAGACTTCAGAACAGGTGTGATGTGATCCACTTTCTTAGTGTTAGTGAGGACTCGAGCAACAGCGTTCTGAATTAGCTGCAGCTTTCTAATTGATTTTTTAGTGAGACCTGTGAAGACACCATTGCAGTAGTCGAGTCTACTGAAGATAAATGCATGGACTAGTTTTTCCAAATCCTGCTGTGACATTAGTCTTTTAATCCTCTATATATTCTTAAGGTGATAGTATGCAGACTTAGTAATTGTTTTAATGTGACTGTTGAAATTCTGGTCAGAGTCCATGACTACACCTAGATGTGTTCAATGCGCTTACTCAGTGTTTGAATTGGAGCATAGTCTCCTGGTGAAATGGTTATGTAAATATGTGTGCCATCTGTATATTTATGGTAACTTATTTTGTTGTTTTTCATTCTCTGAGCCAGTGGTAGCATGTAGATGTTAAAGAGAAGAGGCCCCAAGGTGGAGCCTTGAGGGACCCCACATGTCATATTTGTCAACTCAGATGTGTATTTACCTATAGAAACAAAGTCTTTCCTGTCCTTTAAGTAGGATTCAAACCAATTTAGAACTGTTGCCGAAAGTCCCACCCAGTTTTGTAGTTGGTCTAGTAATATGTTGTGGTAAACAGTGTCAAATGCAGCACTGAGATCTAATAATACTAACACTAAAGTTCTGCCACTCCGCTGTGTTAAAGCATCCTAATTCGCTCAACATCTTTAAAACACTCTCCTTTATGACAGCAGTTCAGCTGTGGCTTTCACTAATCCGTAGGGCTAAACGGCTATTGCTTTGACACATCCAATGAATCGTCATGAGGCAGAAGAGGCTTGTTGCAGAACATGAGGTTCAATGAACTCCAGGCTCCTTCAGAGTTTCTTAAGTGAACAACCAGCAAACATCTGTATCATTTCAGTTTAAATCTGTGCTGTAACCAAAAACATATTTCTGTGGGCTCTTGCTTTCTCTCAAACTGCGTCATCTTCTTTATCTTCTAAAGAAAGTGCCTCCCAGAGAAAATAACCTAAGTGTGTCATACTCAATGTTAGAGCTTTGATGAATAAAAGGTTCATAATGAAACAATCTTTCAAATAAACATTTTGTCATCACACCCACAGGTTACCTAAATGTGAATATGTCCTGTTTTCCATTATTATTGTTGCAAATTGAACCAACTCTGGGTTTGAACTCCCAAAAATTACTTCAAAGACATTATCAGGACAGGACGACAACACTTCCTAAAACAGGCCCCTCATCCAAGATAATTAATTTCAACCTTTGCATACTCAGTTTGAAATATACTTTTACCATTTTTTAATAATGTTTTTCTTTATAAATATCATCTATATAGGGTATTCATGTATACACCCGATTTAAATGATTACAAAAGAAAATGTTTAGGTTTCAACTTTTGCTTTTATAAAAATACCATCTTGGCATGAGTTATGTATACAAAGTTGCTTGTAAACAAGTCATAATTTCCTCTGTAATATCTATTTTATATTTATTTGTGAGAAAACCTTCAAACATTATTTATAAAATGTGCTTATGAAACCCACAACAATTAAGTAATAATTTATTTTCGCCGCCTACTTGTTATTTAGTTGTCAACCAAAATGTTGTTATATTTTTTCTTTGGAAGCTTTTCCACTTCTGCGGTTCAAGGGTCGGTCTGGAGCCAGTACCTGATTGCGAACTTGTTTTCCTGAGCGACGTACAACTTTGGCAGTCTGCACATTTTGCTGAACTATTTTGCTGAACTACACTCTGGAGAAACGTATAAAGTTGGAGAAATGTTGCTTGCAATTCAGTCTAGCTTTGTAAGTTCATTGGCAACATGAGCAGCTTCAAACTTTTTTGCCGTTGGTGTTGTTGTGAGGGATATTCACGCTGTTGCATCAATGGTTAACAAGTTGAACCAATTGCTAATCAAACTAGAGCCCGCATGGAACGACACTGCAACATTTTTTGGTGGAAAAGGGTTATTTGTGAGCCCAATGTTCTTTTCTGACAACAAGCTAATCAGAAGAAATCATTTGGGACTCAATTTATGTTTGTATGTTTGAGCGGGTGAGGATGCAATTTTCATTACCTGTGATAACCACCGTATGTGACTGTAGGTTCACATTTATGTTTAGTGCCTCAACTGTGACATGTCTCCATGCTTTAATGTTCAAAAAGCTCTTTATTTTTCTCATACTGCCTGTGCTGCAGCACCTCTTTTCACCCTCTGTCTGAAACCAGAGCCCAGTCTGCTCTGATTGGTTAGCTGGCTGGCTCTGTTGTGATTGATCAATTGCTAAGAGATGTCACGACCCTCAGTCTGTCACGTAACATGGATTGGAGCGCTAGTGAATAGAAGCGTGAGTGTTGCATAGTTATGTCATTATGTTACAGAAGTAAAGTCTAATGGAGGCATTTCACTCACTCGTGTGTGCGAGAGAAACTCCCCCTTGAGGGAACACAGGGATTTTAGCCTTTACAGACCATTTAAATGCACAAAAACCTATATTACACACTACAGGAAAGGGAAGACCCTAAAAGCATAGCGCCCTTCTAAATGTATTGTATTCAGATGCTAACATTTGTGCTCATTGGAGTGAATAAATCATCAATTATTGTTTGTTTTTCTAATGTGTGGTCTGTGTTTTTTTCTGCAGGTAGTGGTTGTGTTCTGTCTGTGGAGTACTGATGTCAGCAGAGCTTATGTTTTTCAAGCCAGTAGACCTTCAGAGGGAGACAACCCACCCACCCACACTAAAGGTGAGAACAGCCCCCAATGTGCTGTTATGATACATTTCAAACAAATTTCTAAGTAGTGAAATAAAACTGGTCGTACATGCTGGAGATCCCCAACATGGTCATGGTTGTTTACGTGTTGTAGTCTTGAAAAGTTAGTGTACCTAACATTCAGTAAAAGTACACTTTGAAATACTGTATATTCCAAATATTCTATTCCGGACATATTATTCATTATGCTGCTCCAGCAGCATGTGGTACTTGCAAACAGGGACCGAGCATTTTATTTTAATCTTAGCATATAAAGTATGCTACAGAATACCATAGCTAAATTGATGAAAAACAATACATAATCCAGGACACTACATCCAAGCAAACACAAGTGTGAAATAAAAATGATCTGATGTGAATCAGCCACTACTGACATTTTGAGAGAACAAAAACAATATTATTGAGCTCTCTGTTGGTCCATTGTGCATTGAAGTGAACTGGAACCAAAGGCTGCCTGCAGAGTGCTTCGAAAAACAGCTGGTAGTTATTTGCTTTATGAGCCGTTTAGATTTAACGGCCTTTAACCTGCATGAATACTCTGTGTACTGTACATACATGAATGCAATATGCCAACGTATTTTATTCAAGTAAGGTTTATGTACAATCTTGAGTAAAACAGATTTATGTTACGTAGACGAATAAAGTTTGTTTGCAGCAGTTGTGTGCAACCATGCCCCTCTCTTCTCTCCAGTCGTTTCAGAGTGGGTCAGCTCAGCGGGCTCCTGCAAGGGGAGGTGCTTTGAGCTGGACGTAACCAATCCTCCAGGATGCAGATGTGACAATCTGTGTAAGACCTACATCAGCTGCTGCTCCGACTTCGACGAGCAGTGCCTCAAAACAGGTCAGTCTGATGTCACAATCGCTTCTTCTGGTTTCACATCTGTTAACATGTTATCCTCTGATTTGGATGCTTGATATCACTAGCATGATATCACAAAACAGCTTGGGTAAGAGTCAAGCCAATGGCCAAGAAATAAGTGATTACGTTTTGTTTGACTTACTTGTTTTACCTTAAGGATAAGGATGGTGGTACTATATATTTTTTCGTAATATCAACAAGTCCATGAAAAGATCAAAAGCAACAATTTCTTACACTTTCTGTGCCACTTAGTCCATTTGTATTTATAAAATTGAAACAGCTAAAAACACAGTTTCTTTAAAAAAAAGAAAAAAGGATCAGTCATTTCCTCAAGTAGTTTTTGGCAGAAGTTATTCAATCAGGTAAAAGTAGTTTATTAGTTAAGGGACTTTTTTCTCAAGCAAATCAATCCATTTGGTGTAGTAGGTCGCTTGCATGTTTGTTTAGGATTATTAAGTTATGTTTTAATTGCATTGCAACTGGATATACTATTTTTTTGGTTTACCAGAAAAAAGTTGTGGATAGCCTGGTATTCTTTTAACTCCTCAGCATTGGGTACCAAGTGAGATGAGCTGATACTTAAAGGTGACATTAAAAAACGGATTGTCACATAACAGAGATTCTTTGAAAACCATTGTCAATTGGCATACTGTTTCAAAAATAATGGCAGGTGGCAAAACGACAACATAAACCAAGTTTAACATTTGATAAAGGGCAGATCTGTTTGGTTGCTGATCATAGGATTCCATAAGTCTTCCATTGAACGGCAATGGGTCGACTCGAGTCCAATCAAAGACAAAATATTTGTCCCAAAACCTGCGTTCTTCCAAATATCCAGCAGGGAGCCACTCTGCTGGTTGTAAAATAAAAATCTGGTTTTATAGAAGTCTATGAGAAAATGTAAATATGTATTTCTCGTTTGAATTATCCTAGGAAAGTTAACTTCAACCTGACTTTATAGTCTCAAACATTAGTTCTCAGTCTTTTTAAATGATGGTCCCATTTAGAGTACACATTTATCGATGCTGTTATTCCTCATATTATCTGTGACAGTATACAGTAGTGGAAGTAAAGTGATACAATTACTACATTTGTTTGGAATACTACACAGCAGTACTACAGTAGCTCCAGTCCTAAGAAAACTCTATGTACATACCATGATACGTGCTTTCTGCTGTAGCTGATTAAACATGAACAAAGGGCAACTGTCCTGAAGTTGCCAAAATGTCCATTTTCATCTGATGCTAATTTAGACCTTGGCTTTGGAAGAGAGTGTAACTGTGGCTTCATCTTGAAAACATTAAGCAAACAACAGTGGGGCTTTATCCAAGACAAAAACACTTAAAATCTCTCCAAATGAATTCGACAGTCCCTTCTTGTCTCAAATTACGTCTGCTTCTCTTGTAATTGTAAAACTGCTACAGACATGCTGCCTGAGATGTAATTCACAGTGTATTCATTGTTGATGTTTGTCATATGTGTCTCAGCGGGAGGTTTCGAGTGCATGCAGGATCGCTGCGGGGAGGAGAGGAATGACGATCACGCCTGCCACTGCTCACAGGACTGCCTGGAGAGAGGAGACTGCTGCTCCAACTATAAGTCCCTCTGCAAAGGTACTTATCATGATGTGTGTCTATAAAACATTATACAACTAATTGAGAATGAATGGGATTTAAATTAGGTAATTACTCTGAGCTGTTGTTTCCATTTGAGGTGAGGCAACATGGGTGCACGGAGACTGTGAGGAGATCAACACGGCAGAATGTCCTGCCGGGTGAGTCTGAACTGACGTCAAACTCAACAATTAAACTCAAGAATGTGTGTTTAATTGAAGTCTTAAGAGAACTGTTAGTTCTTAGTCCATATTAGACACATCAGACCTTTAGTATCATTTATCCAATTTGATTTAAAGGTCTCCTATCATGCAAAATGTACTTTTTGATCTCTTTTATACATAAACATGTGTCCTCAGAGTATCAGAGAACTCGCAAAGTGTCAGAGAACAAAACCCTCTCTCTTTTCTTCCGTACCCACATCTCCAAAAAACGGGGAGCACAACGGTGCTAATCCAGATTAGCCATGGCCCATGTAATATCGTAAATGTGGACTGGCTTTACACCCACGGCCCTATCAGAAACATCGCTGTATCAGAAACCTTACGCAACGTGTTTTGGACGTAATATGCTCTTTGTTTACATTAGCAAGCATCGCTAACACTCAGAGCTAAGCTGTACTAGAGAGAGTATGTATAAAAAAGCAGGAAAATAAATTACTTGAGGAAATTACTGATCCTTTGTTTTTTTGAAAGAAACTGTGTTTTTAGCTGTTTCAATTTTATAAATACAAATGGACTAAGTGGCACAGAAAGTGTAAGAAATTGTTGCTTTTGATCTTTTCCTGGACTTGTTGATATTACGAAGAATATAGAGTACCACCATCCTTATCCTTAAAGATACAAGTAAGTAAAAAAAAACGTAATCACTTGTTTCTTGGCCATTGGCTTGACTCTTACCCAAGCTGTTTTGTAAAAAAAGCATTTGAGGCCCATACTGTTTCAGAAATAATCCTTGATGTGGTTTTGAACATGATATGGCGTTGAGAAGGATAGGCATGGCTAGAAAGGGTGATCTGTTTGATATTCTGAGCAAAACACATCATAGACATGTTATTTATATATTTTTTTATATATCTGAAACCCATAATGTATGACTAGAAATAGCATGATAGGAGTTCTTTAATGAAAAGTAAAGAATAATAACCTTAATTACATCCAAAATACAGATATTGCCAATGGTGAATTTTTATCTTTACATCCTTCTTGTGTATAGCTTCATCCGACCTCCCCTCATCATGCTGTCTGTCGACGGGTTCCGAGCATCCTACCTGAAGAAGGGCAACTCTGTCATCCCCAACATACATAAACTCAGTACGTACTCTTGACTTTGTCTCATAATATCGTTTTCTGAATCCAACACATGAGCTGTGTGACTAAAAAACTCTTGTCTATCTTATACAGTTGTGTTGGAATAATACCACTTTACCGCTCAAAACTCAGCATAATGGAAAAATAACGTTTTTTTAAAGTACCAATTTATAAGAAACAGGAGGGCTCTCTTTCTGGAAATCAATCTCAAGTAGGCTTATTCTTCTTGTCTGGAACTCTCTTGACACAAAGCCTAAATCCTTTACCCTGGAACAAGTAAGATGAGGTTTGCACTGCTATAGTATTTTCTCCAAGAACCCTTTTGCTTACCCAATCTCAAAGAATAAAATATGAGAAATTACTTTGACCTCATAACAACGCATTTAAGAAACAAATTAGGATTAAGCACTATTTGGTCTAGGAAATATATTATCATAGTTTTGGTTAAAATTGGTATGTTTTTGTGTTGATTTTGGCATTCCTTCTGGTCAAAATCAATAATATTTCCAGCACCAGAGTTCTAAAAGAAAACTTCTTATTCTACTGCGGTGGGTCTGACAGTCTGCAACGTTTAGTTCTCCTTCTTTAGTGTCTAACGTCACAGCGTCATTGTGACGGTGTTGGGCCAGAACAGCGAGTCAAAGGTCTGCTGATGGATGAGGGAAGTGTTCTTGCTTAAGGTCTCAGAGCTCTTCACCTCTTGCTGTATCACCAACTTAAGGTCAAAGGTGGCAGAAATGAATAATTTGGGTCCCTTCTATCACCTATCTGTAAAGCTGATAACCAATGATAAAGGTCATGTAAGGGGCTGATATCATTAAAAGCAGGTCAACTATGTCCCTCAACAACTTACCTCCAATCTATTTTGCGTCCTACGTCACCGATCTGTTCCTTTTGTCAAGGACAGGAGACAAGAGGAATCAGAGGAACAACAAGACCACAACACATCAGAAACCTTGAAAGAAAGCCACATTAGCCCCTTCTTGAAGAAAGTTTGAAACACGAGGGACATTAGAGCCTCCTCTCCATATGCCCACTACAACGTGAGGATTCCATGAACAGATGAAGAAAACGCCCTAGTTTATCTACCTAAACTCCCCCTTGGTGTCTGCCTCTACCATTGGCTTTGAGTCACCCGGCATCAGAATCATCCTCTGTCTCCCCAGCCTGATAAAACCACAACTGATTTTGTACAAAATACAGTAAACTCTGATACTGATGTCTGCAAGGTCTAGGCCACAAGAACAATGGACCTCAGATATTTCGAAGACAAATCGGGACCCTGCATGACAGTATCTAGCTTTATCCTACTGTGCTTATTATTTAATTGACCATTTTGATTTGCTTGTATATGTTTTAGAAAGTTTACATTTGAAAAAATGACATTTGTCCTTTTAGGTGAGTGTGGTACGTCAGCACCCTACATGCGACCAGTCTACCCATCAAAGACCTTCCCAAATTTATACACCCTAGCCACAGTAAGTAACTACTGGTTATGTTGTTCAACACTAGTACCCCTGTTCAAAAGGTCCAACAGCAAAGGATATGATGCTGATGCAAGACTGATATTTAACATTAAAATAAGTACTATGTGTGATCTGTTTGTAGGGTCTGTACCCGGAGTCTCATGGCATTGTGGGAAACACCATGCATGATCCAGTGTTTAATGCCACCTTCAGCCTCCGCAGCAGGGAGAAACTGAAACACCGCTGGTGGGGTGGACAGCCTGTGAGTACACTCTAGTTAACTGCTTATGATGGGTTATAATCAAGCGACAAACTCTGGGGAAGAGCCGGGACGCCAATGCGGAAGTGCCTCAAACTGCAGTTCATCTAGTGGCCAGTAGGAGCAGTCTGCAGAAGGGAGCAATTTCCATAGACCCCAATGTTAAAATGCCCAACTTTAGAGCAGAATTAAACATGTTTACATCCATCGTTCAAAAAACCATATTNCAAAAAAAAAAAATTATAAAAAAAAGAAAAATCATAATAATAATAAAAAAATAATCGTTTTATTTTGATTACGTTGTTTTCGTAATCTATGGCTTGCAACGATTACGAAAACAACGTAATCAAAATAAAACGATTATTTTTTTATTATTATTATGATTTTTCTTTTTTTTATAATTTTTTTTTTTTGGTTTTTCAGTTGAATTATACTTAAAGTTCAGGGTAATCCACTGTTAAAAACATCCTGTTCATTTTTTTTTCTCCAATAAATGGATGTTTTCAAAGTCAATGAATAATCGCATTTAATAATCGCAATTACAATTATTGACCCAAATAATCGAGATTATGATTTTTGCCATAATCGAGCAGCCCTACCCAGAGTCAGAACTAAACATGGAGAAGTTTGGTTATTATGCTCCAAATATCTGGAACAAACTACCAGAAACATGCAGGTCCGTTGCAATTCTTAGAACTTGTATTATTATTCATGTGCCTGTGTTATTCATGTTTTATTATCTTTGCTTTTTAATGACAGTTTTTAAATCCAATTTTATAATGTGTTTCCACTGCACTATTTCTTAATGCTCCTAATTATAATTTTTTTCGCTATTGTAAAGCACTTTGAATTGCCTTTAGTTGAAAGGTGCTATATAAATAAAATGGCATGCCTTGCCTTGCCTTGCTTGTTAATAACTTTTTCTAATATTAAACAATGATAGCAACATGTACTCTGGGAAGCGTTTGAATCTGTAATGCCTTTTTCCTAACGGCCTAACTCTAATTAACCTGGTTCGATTGTATTGGAGCAGGGGTGCCCAATATGTTGATCGCGATCGTATTTTTTTAATTAATTTTTTTAATGTGAGCCTACCATCCATCCTTACTATGGCATTTGCCACTTGATTGACGTACGGGTAAGCCAGTCTGAGTTGTATTGTGCCATACGGGTTCATGCAGTTACAGTATGAGGGGGCCTCACCTCCTCATCTGAAGCGCACAGTTTATCCGCCGTTTAGTCCACTAGCACACCCCCCATGGCGGCCCTGTAGGTAGATCATTTGGGCTTGGACATTTTAAAAGTAGCTCCCAAGCTGAAAAAGTGTGGGCACCCATGTATTGGAGAGATAAGACGTTTCTGGAATAAGGAACAAGAACCACTGATTTCAGCAGCCAGTGCATCCATATCCAAAAGCATTGATTCCCAACTTAGGGGTGTAGTTTTTTCTACACAAAACATGTCACACATTTTCTCTGAAAATATCTAACCTTTGTTGCAAAATACTTCACCTTTAAGTCCTCTAAATAATTCAAATTGGATCATATTGTCTCGTGAATTATATGGCTTGAGACTATTTGGCCCTCCAAAGTCCTCATGTTACTACTGAGATTGGCTCATGCTGAGCTCCACTCAAGCAGAACCATCTACACCAAAGTGCATGCTCTTTCATTGAACAAATGTATACATCCTTGGCCTAGTTGTTGTATCATTTGTTGATGTATGTAACTCCTGTGTGCTACTTTTGTATGTACTTTTATCAAGTTCTTGTGAAAGGTTCTTGCTCTCAAAGTCTTCCTGTAATAATAATGATAATACTAAACCTGTGACAAGGGGCCTTACAAAGACCAAAAATACTTTGTTTTAAAAGGACACAAGCTGATGTGGTATTGTGTATTCAACTTGGGACACAGAATCTAAAGTGAGCACACAGAGAGGTCTGAAACAGTGCTTCAGTTTCACCCTGCCTCAGTATAACTGCGATCATATGATCCCATTGTAAAGTTAAGAATATAACAAAAGCAGCAATAATCTTAGTTTTTACAAAAGAGTGTTGATTGGCACTAAAATATTACCTAAGATTGTTATTATTAATAGAGATGTGTCATTATTAACTTATTTAACATACTAACCTAGTGAATTGACTGACTTTCCCTGGTCTAAATTATAGAAGATGATGGTAATGATGATGACATTCATATCAGTGCAGTAACATTAGCTCTGCCACCCCCAGGTAAATAAGGGTTAAGGGCCTAAGGGCAATGTAAAGGTATTATACTTTCCTTGAGTATTTTTCTCTTCATGAGTTTGTTAAAACAATTTTCTAATATTGTTGCTGATATATATAATTTAGATTTGTTTGCATTCGGTTAACTTTATTATTTTTACAACATTTTGCTGATTATAAATACTTATTTTTACTTAAGTAACATTTCGAATGCAGGACTTTTAACACAGTACTTTAATAGTGTGTTATTTGTTCTTTACTTAAGTAAAGGATCTGGATAGGTCTTACATCACTGCTAGAAAATGAGCAGTTCCTGTCAAAACATCACAACGATCATCATTCTCATCATCATCCCACATCTTCGGCAGCTCCATAACTCACATTGCTGCTCAATTTTATACTTTCCAGTCTCTTCAGGTAAAGCCTGAATCCAAAGCTTGCATTGATGTGAGGCAAAGTTCAGCTCAGTCACTCACATGTCGATACATCAGTTCTGCATGGAGCATGAGCTTTCTGTATCTTTGTTCACGGGGGGGATCTTTAAACACTTCAGCAGTCTAAATGAAAGCTAAAACACAGCGACATGAAATAAAACGACATAACCGCCACAGTCTTACCGTACCAAATTTTCCAATAGCATGTTCCAAACAGTAATTCCACTTTTGGCATCCCCCTGAAACAAAAAAAGCTCCGAAACAGTGTCCAACGAGCATCGACCGGTAGAAGCTCCTCTGCACGCCTCTGCAGATCGATGGAGCAGAGAGCAGGGGTCCAACTCTCTCTCTCTCTCTCTCTCTCTCTCTCTCTCTCTCTCTCTCTCTCTCTCTCTCTCTCTCTCTCTCTGCTCTCTCTCTCTCTACTACGTACTA
>NW_011367249.1:342384-343004 GCF_000735185.1 Notothenia coriiceps | reverse complement strand
CGTTTCACGCCAAAACCAAGCGGGATGTAAACAACAATGGCGGCGCCCATCAACCGGTAGCAGCCGCCGCGTCCGTGGAGACACCCAAGTACTCGGGTATTACCCGAGTACTTGGGTGTCTCCACGGACGCGGCGGCTGCTACCGGTTGATGGGCGCCGCCATTGTTGTTTACATCCCGCTTGGTTTTGGCGTGAAACGCAGCTGAAGATGGCGACATTCCCGCGTCTGTAGCCATCATCACCGCCGACTCCCTCAGGCGCTCTCTCGCCTCCCGTGCCTTCACAAACTCCCCACTCATGTCCTTCGACCACCCGCCTGCTCCTTCTTCCTCTCCATCCCTACTTTCCTGCTTCACTCCCATCTTGCTGAACTTTTCCATCTCCGTGACGCAGTTACGAACACCCGTCCGGATAGACGTCCTCCGTTCGAAAAGTCACTTCTGAAACCAATGTAACGTTCACAGATGGAGTCGGAAACAGGCTTCAAGTTATTAGGCTTTAATAACTCTTATTTTCTTTGAAGATCACAGGTACAGATATCCCTTGCAGGTTCAACCTCACACTCTCTTAAACTCTCACACACACACCTTTATAACCCAGACTACGTCACCACTTCCCGC
>NW_011367249.1:322313-342330 GCF_000735185.1 Notothenia coriiceps | reverse complement strand
ATACAGTGTCAGTCATGGAAAATATCCATCTATAGTTTATGTTAACTTTTTATTATAAAATATTGTAGCGACTCTGATAGGATGCTGAGGGTGTCACTCAGGTATCCCCCGTCTCTCTGCCAATCATAGAGCTGTANAATGATCAACAATTATAAAACATATTGTAGCGACCCTGATAGGATGCTGAGGGTGTCACTCAGACATCCCCCGTCTCTCTGTCAATCACAGATCTGCACTGTGCAGATCTGTGATTGACAGAGAGACGGGGGATGTCTGAGTGACACCCTCAGCATCCTATCAGGGTCGCTACAATATGTTTTATAATTGTTGATCATTAAAGTATTCTCAAAGGTGCAGCTAGTTTGAATGACTTTGTATACTGCAGGGTAGCTTGTGAATTTACTCCAGGTGGAACTAAAGTCTGATTTAAGACTTGATTAGATTTCACATCATTCATCCAAATCTGTAAAGTGACTAAAGGTATTACATTAATTCATGTCGAGAAAAAGTACACCATTTACCTTTACATTACCTAATTGTATAAGAGATGAAGATAAAAGTAGCAGAAATTGTACTAAAGTATAGTACTTACTTTACTCCACTGTTTAAAGTCTACTCTTTAAGAATGTCTGCCAGTGAACAGAACAGGACATTTAAAGCTTAAATCAGTTAAGCCATCCAACCAATTCACGAGAGATAATGGCTAATTCATGAATTGGTTCATCAGCTAGTGTTCTCTTTGATCCATGCTGTCCAGAAACACACAATTTCATTTAATAAGAGTATTCCAATGCAAAGGAATATGCAAGAAGACAGCAAATGTAGAAGCAGATGTTTTGACCTGTAATTTCAATGTTTGCTACTGTTTTCAGCAAAGATGCTTCCATCTTTACATCATGTATATCAACTATTTTCCAACAAGAGAGAAATTAGACACTTAATGTAATAGATGTAAATGTTGGTCATAAGGCTTGCGCATTAGCTTGCCATTGTCAGTAGTCTGTGTATTGTGTATGTGCAAACTGATTCCAGTCATGTCTTAATGTATTTTATTCTTTATGATGTATGTATCATAAATGTTTTGGACAATAAAGTATATCGTATCAGATTGCGTCGTATTGTGATGTATCGTATCGTATTGTATGTTTTAATAATCTTTGTTACTCTCAATGATTTAAACAATTAACGATTGAGCAGAGGGGTCAGAGGTCAGTGGCAGCTGGTCAATGTTAAGTCTCATCGCGAGGATACATCCAGCCTCAGTTGTTTTGTTTAATGAAAGAACTGCTACACATGCTACAAGTAAGCTGGACCATGAGCACTGTGCGTTCTGCTTGTCATTTGACATGCTTATAAATGCAAATGGGTCTTCCCAACGATGAGAAATCTGTTGTACTGTAGACCAAGGTGAAGTACTAAGGACATAGACTGATGGCTTGTGTTATGAGCTGCATTGTGTCAGCCAGGCCTCAGATCACTACATACCCTTAGTTCTTCATAGGAAGTGATATAGAAACCTGAGATACCTGAGGCCTGCAGTGAGCTAACAGTGAGCAGAGCTGTGAGACAGAGAAGTGAACACCTCAGTGTTTTCCTCTCTTTCAAAAGGACAAAGCTGCCTGGCTGTGCAGAGAGCTCTCCTGCTGAAATCTGTCACTGCACTCCGGCTCCGCAGGAGATAAATACCTGCCAGATCTCTGTGCGAGACAGCTATCAGCCTCCATAAGAAGTTTGTCTGCTCTGTGAGTTCGGATGAATACCGCAGAGAGACAGCTTATTTTCACAGCGCCGCTATCAAAACACATGAGGGCTTTTGGAAGGCTGCACTCTGCCGGGAACATGTTGTTCATGGGGGGTGAACAAATCTGCCTGCTTTGAAAGTGATCTGTACATCCATCACCTCAGGGTAAACGTCCTACAAAGACCACACATAAACAGTCACAAACGCACACACACAAGCACACACGCACAGGAAAGGGCTTACAAAGATATTCAAAGATACGAGCAGAAACTCAGAGTGGTTGTGAACCGTGTGTGTGGGGATGAAAACGTAGACACACACCTGCCCCTGGCACAGATTACCCAAAGCCTGTGATTGGCCGATGCGGCCCCCTTCACCCGAGGCCATGCTTAGCTGATCCTGCAGAGTTCAGCTCTAGTTTCAGTGCACCTGGACTCGGCCTCCATGCGGGTCAGACATCAGCAGGATGTAGACAGGTACGGTCCGGTGGGCATTCAAAAACACACACACTCTTCTGAACATCTGTCACATATGTTTTTTTTGTTCTGTCTATTTTACTACACAATTCCAGTTTAATGTTGTATTGGTATTAAAAGGTTCTTCATCTGCATTAAGATCCTTTCATTTTATTTGAAGAAACTTTGAAGAATGGCCTTTTAATGTGTCACTTAAAATAAATTCACTAAATAATTGTTTTTGTTAATTTGTGTTGTTTGCTAGAAAAAATCTTTAGAACTTAGAAATTGAGCTGATGTTTTTATCCACATTTTAATAATATAGACATATTTTTGGAATATAATTTGGGGTTTTCTAATCTTGCCCAAGGACACATTGACATGTTGACTGCAGGGATCAAACCACTGAACCTCCGATTGGTAGAGGGCCATTTTTGTATGAGAATTTCCTTTTTTTATTGTTTGCATCTTTAAAAGGAATCATTATATTCCTTGTCCAGCTCCTTACAGGTGCAGGATGTCACATGTGTGGCTTTGTTTACACTCATCATGGTGTCTATCATGGTTATGTAATGTGATCCTGCATCAAAGCACTGAGGAGATCCAGGCTTCAGTGCCAGAGGACGAGCTTACCCAGACATTAAACTGATGATGGCCTCAGTCACCTCCAGACCACACTTACAGACGCTGTTTAGGTAAATAAGTTTTTAATCTTTTTTGTGTGCATACAAACAATTTATTTTATTGGTTTCAAGTATAATCTTTCCCCAGTGTGTTTGCACTGTTTTCAAAACTAATTTTGCAATTAAACTCTCCAGGGTATATCCAGTGGCGAACCGTCAGGGCCTTTGAGGTATTCAGAGAATACCCTGGAACACTCAGATAAAACAAACAAAAAATCGATTTAATTATATAAATAAAATGTATATAAAATGAATAAATGAGAATCTTATCTGTGTTGTTGATCTGTAATATTACAGTGTTACATTGATTTGTTTGTCCTTCTCGGACCATGCACTTCGCATTTCAGTGGTTTTGTGTTAGAAAAGAAGGAAAGAGAGAGGATCTAGATCAGGGGTCACCAACCTTTTTTAGGGTGAGGGCTACTTTAAAAAAATAAAACAAGTCGGGGGCTACTTTTACTCCTCTTTTTTTGTTTTTTGCAGTGTATATATTTAGCACATTTTAACGTTAATATGCTTCCCTTTAATCTTTGTGTGCTGTTTGGGTCTGTGGGACCCGTTTTCAGTGTTTACTAAAAGAACATGTTTGCAATCTAATTATTTTTAACCTGCTTTATTGGGGGTGGATGGGCCTCAGCTCCTCTGGGGGGTCCGGGGCGTGCTCCCCCGGGAAGATGTTTTTTAAATGTTGAAGTGAAATGCTGGGGCACTATGGTGTATCCATAAATGCTGGTGAATTTGTGGATACAGCTTTCAACACTCATATTAAAGGGAGCTGTATACTTTTCAATAATCCAATCATCTTTAGAATNCCGTGAGTCTTACCAAGAAAGTAAACATTTTTAATAAGGGAAAATCACACAGTTTACTTCCTCTGGAATCATCGAAAAATGAAGGCTGAACGTCTGCCATGTGAGAGTGATTTTCAGGGAAGGGGAATCTGATGATACATAGCAGATTACTTTACAAGCGTATTTAAAAGCAGGTGCAGAGAAAATTACCTGAGACCACCGAAGATCCATGAATCCCAGACTATCAGTGCAATTTATTTACTAATGTTTTAAATGTCAGTAAAAATAAGTTCTTAAGGCAGAATGAAATAAATGGTTGGAGTTTGGATCAAGTTCAGTGATCTAATAATAATATGATTTTGCTAGAACAGACTGTTTATGCAAACGATAGCAAAGTTCAGACAAGTTTTATTGTAAATATCCAAAAATGAGTAATTTGGTAAAGATGGATGAGAGCCAATCCGGACAAGCTGAGTTTTATATGTTTTACCATGGCTTGGCAATCATCTGCTATCTTAATAGGCTTTAAGACTATTCTTTGAGTTTTACAACCAGTTCTCTGTCTGTCTAAATTCAGTGGATCAAAGTATGTTACAATCAAAAGTGCTGTTACGATAATAATAATGTTTCTTTTAAATCGTCTTTCTTTTAGGAAAAGATTACACAAATAATTAGAAATTAACTTCAAAACTGAATGCTCTAGACTGTGGGAAGGTATACAGGAAACTTTATTTTAAATTGTTGACCATTGGAACAACTTTCGTGTGTGTATTGTGTGTTGTATGTGTGAGCTCTGTGTGGGTGTACCTGTTTGAGTATATGTGACGCGCCAAGTATTACTCTATGTATCCCTTACTCCTTCTTGAAATTACGGAAAGCACAAATGTCACAGAGTTACATGTATTTTATGTGAAATCCTGCTCTAGCCAGCAACCAGCGTGACTTCGCACCCTACTCTCCAGCACCTCAGGCATCATTGAAGGGCATATTAAACGCAGACTATGCATTTATCAGGATGTGTGTTTGGACAGACATAAAAACAGTGTTTGGTATTGACAATACTTCAAACTGAGTACTAACGAGCCCAAAAGAATAAGTTAAAGAAAAGGAATTGATGAACTTTCATCCAATCAGAACCATGAAGAACTAACACACGAAGACAACTTCCATTTCCATGGGTGTTCTAACAAGGCTTCTGTTAATTGAAACAGACTGATTTCCATAACGTTGGTCATTCGGTCACTCTCCCACACACCGCACCTCCCCTCGACACTCACATTCTCGTCTCAATCAATGAAAGGGATGTAAACAGACCTTTTAGAAAACTCAATAGCAGAAAGCGGCTTGACCCTGAAAATGTCTCCCCTCCACCCTGAAGCCTCTGAGCGAGCGGGTCTCCTGTGTTTACAGACATCCAACACCTCATTGCGGAGACATGCCCCCACGCTTCAACATGCTTCAACAACCGCCACACATCCCGGCCCCCAAGACAACAAGACCGAAAAGAGATTAAATGACTACACGACCCTTGCACTGACCTCCTGTGGTACTGAAGTCCTTTGAGCGCCTTGTTCTCGTCCAGCCCTCAAATCCATACACAGACCCGCCCTGCATTCGGGCCCTCACAGAGCCAACAGGTCCTGTGGAAACGACGGCTGCCAACATGGCCCTCCTTCACTCCTCCAGCCACCTGACACAGCAGGAGCCTAGGGCGCAGGATCTTTCTGTGCGACCCTTCCCACGCATTTTTAGTGGACTGGTTCTTACATAGTGTTATAAAGTATACTTAATTTGAAGTGTTGTGCTTGAGTTGGAGACAGCAAACGTATGGGTCCGCATAACTTCCGTCGTTGCCAGTTAACAGCTGGATTGCGCGCACTAAGATATTGCAATGCGTTGGAGGGTCGACCGAATGCTCCAGTTGCTCATTCCGAAGCAAAACTGGCTTGGCTCTAGAGTCTAGAAAAACAAAAGAAGCCTGATGCGAGCCTTGATTGGGTCCATAGAGGCCAATGGGAACTTGCATTTTTGCTAAGCCGATCCACCCATGCCTCCGCGTTCAGTCATGATGGGAAGGAAAAAAGGACCTTGATTAATCTTTATGCATTTCTTATGACTTTGGCCTAAATAATATTAGGCATTGAATTTCATAGTGGTATTTCACTTCAGCTACAAAGGGCGCACCACAAGAGCAGCGCCGCTATTTTATGAAAGTCGAGGGAAACCTTGTTGTTACATTGTCCGGCGCCCTTCCTGGGGCTTGGGTGAGAAGCCGTCCAGTGCTTCCACAACATTTTGTGTGCAACTAATCCTTCCCAGGTCCACACGCGATTTTGGCCATACATCACATGGGACAGTACCAGTCACAACTGGGACTTTGTAGACACACACACCCACGCCGCCGCCCCCCATCCACGGCAATTATACATGTCGTCTTTCACTGAATTCGGTCGTCTTGGAAAGGTACTCACAACAATTCCGCAACAAGCTCATCTTCACCTGTTGCACTGGTCATTTTCAACGTTAAAAACAAATAAACGGCATGAATTGCTCTCGTCGCATTCATCCTAGATACAGGGCGGTACCACCGCGGTGCCCGCGGGTACTTAGTCGCCCGCAGGGCCGCGAGTCGCGCCGTAGGGCATGTCTAAAAAATAGCTTCGCCAAGCAAGTCCATGTGTTAAAATACACAAAACAAAATAGGAATATGTAATTAAAAGAACTACCCTATGCAGAGGAGAGCGGGAGAGACGCGAGAGCGAGAGAGCGAACTCTATCTACTTAAATAACCTATATCTATCAACACCCTCCTCCCGCCACCCCCACAATAAATACTCGACCAATCCACGTCTTGCTTGATTTGCAGAGGTCAAGAGAGCAGTACGGAGAAAAGAAATGTGAAGCATCAACCTGCTGAATTTTCAAACAGAATCTAACATAAACAACATCAGCAACCAATGTGGCCACAGCCTCACAGTCGTAAGCACATACACATAATGTCTATTCTATGAGGGGCAGAGAGGAGATATCTACTCTGTGGTTTGCAACATTGCATATTTATTTTATTGCACTTGAAGCACACACACAAGCATGGCGTAAGTTTCCACTGGGTCACAGGGGGGGGAACATGCCCCCGCTCTTTTCGAAATTCACAAAAAAAACACACACCCACTTTACAAATATGTGTGTATTATTATTTTTATAACGCAGCCGTCATCGCCCACGGGGAGCACACCAGCCATCTGTGAGCGCGCGCGAGACAAAGGAGAGAGAGAGCGAGCTCGGGAGGAGGAGAGCGAGCGAGAGAGCTGGGAGAGCACACCTTTTCTCATTTAATATAAGAATAATTAAGAAATCATTCCAATGTGTACTATAGAAGTAAAAAACAAAAACCAGTTTAAAAGGCGTGATATCATAAAAGAAAGAAGAAGTAACTAAGGGTACAATAAGAGTACAGAAATAAACCAGCTTTAATGATTTGTTATTGGTTGTGATCCTAATTCTAAAGTGATAGTTATGTGAAAAGAAAAAACAACAGCTCCCTTTAATATGCAGTGTTTTGAATACGCTGTNGCTACCTGCTGGTGTTGTAATGAGGGTGTGTGTGTGTGTGTGTGTGTGTGTGTGTGTGTGTGTGTGTGTGTGTGTGTGTGTGTGTGTGTGTGTGTGTGTGTGGTCACACACACACACACACACACACACACACACACACACACACACACACACACACACACACACACACACACACACACCCTCATTACAACACCAGCAGGTAGCTCCTTCCTGCTCCAGCCTCTTCACCTCCTGCAGACGCAGTAAGGAACATGCACATCATGGAGGTGGTGGTTTTTGCTGTCGTGCTGCTGGTTTTTACAGGTGAGTGCTCCTAAATAGTGTCTTAAATTACAATAACTGTGTTATTTCTTATTATTTATTTTGGAGAAGGAGAAAAATAAGGTCCCAGGAGGATTTTCTTTTGTAATTTTGTCTAGTCAAAATGTCAAGAATAAAGTCAATTGTTCAATGTTAGTGCCAGGTGTAAATAGAGGAAGAAAGAAAATAAGAGGAGAATTACTTTTTTGTACTTTGAGAATAAAGTGAACACGTTAAGAATAAAGTTACCTTTAAAGAATAAAGTGGAAACGTTAGGAATAAAATGTGAATTTAAGTATAAATTGGAAATGTTAAGAATAAACTTGAAATCAAGCGATTAAAATCCAACTTTCAGTATCCGTACTAGATATTAAAAACGATATTTATTTTTGAATTAGTACAGAATAATATAGTGAAAAAGTTTAATGTAAGCAGTAGCTTTTGATATAACATAACAAAATAATTGAAAGGCAGTTGGACATTAAGAAAAAGAGTTGAAATTCTGTTAATAAATGTTGAACTTTGTAGAATTTTTTTTAACTTCTCTTGTTAGCTCATATATTAAAAAGATGAATATTTTTACTGAACATTTTACCAGAAAAAGCAAAAAAAAACTCCTCTATCCTCTTAATTCAGCCTTGCCCTAACGCTTCCGAATGTAAGAGCCAATCTAATAACAAAAAGGCTATGTCACATTGCTCTCATCTGCTATATACAAAGTTCAGTCTGCTTAGTGACAGGGTATGACAGAAACGTCCTTATCAGCAGTCAGAGTTTCACTCAACATGAAAATCCAGACAAGCCTGTTTCCCTCCCCCTGTTTTCACAGTCAACTTGTTTTCAATCACTCTTCTTTGGTTAACAAATTAATCTTCGTCAGTTTGATTCACCTCATGACACCTTTGTTATCTGTACATAATTTTGTTTTTACAACCTGCTGCATGTGTTTCTGTTTCTTAGTAAGCCTTTTGTTACCTTCATGCCGCACATGCCAGCCTCTCCCTGTCATGGTTTTGGATTTGTTGTTTTAATTTTCCACCTTTATTATTTTGAAATGTTTTCCTCCTTGTGTCTTGTCTGGTCCTACTGTGAGGAGGGGTATTGGGATGAGGCTCCTGAGTTTGCCTCCCTGTCGTTAGTTTCCCTCCTGTGTCTGATTGTGCCTCATTGTGTTCACATGTTGCCCTTGTGTTTCTGCCTCCCCTGCCCAGCTGTGTCTTGTGATTACCCTTCTGTGTATTTAGTCTTGTCTTCCCCTGTGCTCCGTGTCTGTTCGTCGTCATTTCATGTCCCTGCTACCTTGTCTCTTCTTGTCCATGTCTCCTGCCTGTTCCCGTCTGTACGTTTGTTCATGTCTGTCGTTCTCCCCGGTTTTGTTTTTGTTAATTACTTTCTTGTTTTTCATGTCTTCGGCTTTTTTATAATAAATCTCGCTTTTTGTTAACAAACTTTTTTGTATATTTTAACTGCACTTGGGTCCTATTTTCCACACTGACACTCCCATCCATGATGCAAAGTCACAAGACACTGATAGACCTGCTGGTTTGGTTTCCTCTAACAATGTGCTTATGAGAAATGCAATTAACACAGTTACTAACAAATGATATCACTATGCAAACTAAACAAGCAAACCCTACAGCTTCCCATGAGTAACCAAACAATGTTGTTGTCCCTCCCACAGGATGCAATGCACAGTCAGATGGTGAGTAATGCTCTTATACCTTTTTTAAATCCTTATTTATTAATTTAATTGAAAGGTTTCATTATTATTATTATTATTATAATCATTATTAGAGGTTTTATTGTTCCCTCATTGCTTGCAGTCTCTTTATCATTTACAAACATTAACTCATTCATTTACATAGTTACCCCCCTTGGTTTGCATATTGTAATAACAAACATATTTCAATCTTTTTATTATTAGTCATTTTTCTTTACTTATTATTTTTTGTGTCTTATGAACAAAAAGAGGTTAAAGGTGCTCAAGACGTGCATTTTTTAAACTTTTGAACCCTGTTTAATGTCCTAATATTAGAAATAATAAAAAACTAAACTACGCTTAATAAAAGGTAAAAACAACACTTATTAAAGATTTTAAAATTACTGCTAAATAAATAACAATGATAATAAATAATGATGACTAAATAATAGTAATAATTATACTTAATTACTAATAATAACATAACAATAATAATCAAGAACCTGGCAAAAATAGATACAGTAACAGATCAGCTAGCAAAGAAAGTATTGAAAGATTGCACAAGTACCACTGAAAAACATTAAAGGTCCCATATTATACTATATTTGAACAATATACTATGGGGCCATATCTATACAAAACATATCTCTGAAGTATTTAGCTCCAAATACATTGTAGCCATGCCTCATACCCCTCTATTTCAGCCCTGTTACAAAAGTGCTGATTCTGGGTCAGTAGCTTCATATATATATATATATATATCTCTCTCAACTTTACTCTAAGTCCCTCTCGTAGACATCCTGTTGAATACAGACACACAGCTGTGGGAGGGGGTTCAGCTAGCCGACTGTATATGGGGAGGATAGGTTGCGCCACATTTTAGTAATGTATTCATGACCGCAGCAAATCTGTATCAGCTCCATTGTACCCCCGTTTTTAGAGATGCGGGTAAGGAGGCAAAGAGAGAGGGTTTTATACATATGTATGTATAAAATAGTGCATTTTGGATAATAGGTGACCTTTAACGCTAATTAAATAAAACAGACAAGTGTTAGAAAAAACTTAATTAAAGCATCAAAATCAAGAATTTACATTGCATTTTGATGAGTGATAAAAAATAGATAAACGATTCTGAACTCACTTTTTCTACTGTACAGATTTTAATTTTTAATTCTGTCTCATCTGATTTGATTTCACATGTATATAGGTTACTAATTCCTGCATTTGACTTTATCCACTTATGTTACATGCAACAATTCATTTCTTTATGTTTTCATGTCTTAAGTATAATATATAGTATTTTTGGAGGAACCTGGGACTTCACTTTCATTACAAACAACAAATCTTTTGAAAGCTAAGATAAGCTAACCACCTGACTCTATACCCTATCCATGTGGGCATCTCAGACTCTAAACAACAGTATTTCACAACATGTCAAACTGGCCCGAGCACACTGAATAATGTTTGTGGTGATATTTATTGAAGAAACTTTTCTCTGAACCCTGATGCACTGTGTCCTTACAGTCTGTGGCATTGCACCGCTCAACACTAAGATTGTTGGGGGGGAGGCTGCTGCTGCAGGCACGTGGCCCTGGCAGGTCAGCCTGCACAGGAACTCCAGACATATATGTGGAGGCTCTCTGATCAACAACCAGTGGGTGCTGACTGCAGCTCACTGCTTCTCCAGGTGACAAACGACTCTGCACCTCACCTGTCCAAACACAGGCTGCTAACACAACAAAAAGAGTTTGTACTGAGGGTTTGGCAGGGAACATTCAAATCAGCATGCTCTTCTTTGTGTAAAATATAATGTGAACATTTTCAAAAAGCTGGGTAAATAGATTGCATGGTTCCAGAGTAACTGCTTCTCCTTAAAACAATGTTAATGATAATGTTGAGGATTGGATTAAATTAACATTGTGGGGGGCATTTTTGGCTCATTCATCACTATTTTCAAAAAGCAAATAGGTGGTGGAAAAAATAACTTGGTCTAAAAATACTCCAAGTAAAAGTCCTGAGTTAGTCATATTTTGCTCATTTTCAGGTTCATATTTGTATTTTGTGCCATGTTCAAAAAGGTCTCATATACTGCTTGTGCTGCAGCACCTCTTTTCACCCTCTGTCTGAAATCAGAGCCCAGTCTGCTCTGATTGGTTAGCTGGCCGGCTCTGATGTGATTAGTCAACCGCTTAGAGATGTCCCGCCACTTAGCACGTACAATGTGTTGGAGCGCTAGCCAATGGAACCCCGAGTAAACAAACGAGTCTAAAAAGTATCAAATCTAAAAGTAGTTATTATGCTGAATGAATCTCTTAAAAGTTTTGTATGGCTCCGAAAACTCAGAAACTTGTAATACTCTGGCAGAGTACAATACTTGAGAAAATGTTCTTAGTTACATTTCTCCATTGGAAACAGTCAATGGTTTAATGGATAAAATAATGAGAAGCATGGGCGGTTCTGGGGGGGGGGGGGGTTGTATTTGTCTTTTTATAATTATTTTGTGTCTTCCTGTTGTCTCTTGTGTCAGTTTTTAATGGTTGTCATCTTTCTTTTTTTAGTTATTCTCTTTGTCATCGCATTTTGTCTCTTTGTAGTCATTTTCTGTATCTTCTTCTGCATTTTAGGCCCCTGTTCATAATGCATAATCCATTTGATCTGACCTGAGTGCTTCCTTTGCATCTGTATTAAACATGTTGTCGCTGTTTCTCAGCTCCAGCACTTTCAGTTACACCGTGTATGTCGGAAGGGACACCCAACAACTCTTCAACCCAAACGAGGTGTCCCAGACCCTGTCACATGTCATCAGACACTCAGGCTATGATTCAACCACAAGCGATAATGACATCGCCTTGTTGAAGCTGTCCGCACCTGTGACCTTCACAGACTACATCAAACCCGTGTGCCTGGCCAAAGACGACAGCACGTACGCTGCCGGGGCGACCTGCTGGGTCACCGGCTGGGGAACCATCCGGAGTGACGGTGAGAATTAATTTTATTAAAACAAATACTATACAAACAGGCTCGGGAGTAACGGATAACATGGTACAGAATTACGTAATCAGGATACATAAACGGTAACTATATTCCCCTACAGTTACATGCAAAAACAAGTAATCAGATGACTGGTAAATGTTTTACGAACTATCTGAATTTTCTTTTTGCATTTCATTTAGGCTTATTTGTTTTGTTTTTTTAAATGAACACATGATTTATTAAACAAAAATACTGTTTGCATTTAATAAATGTGTTAAACTAAAAACATTTGTAAACTTTACTATTCTTTAACCTAGCCTAAAAAAAACAAGAGGATATTGATATTTACTCTCTATTTATTTGCATTGATATTGAGGAAATCCAAAAGTAACGAAAAGTAATTGGGTTACCTTACTTTTAGATTGTGATACTCAGATTACGTTACAGATCATTGTTGTACTACAGGTATCTTGTAAAAGTACCCCTCCAACCCTGTATACAAACCAGAAATACTCATCAAAATGTGAAACCATGTGCCAGGATAGTAATAATATTAATAATTTATTAGCAGCTTTCTGATGATTCAGGAGTTTAATGAACTCCGTAAACTGTTTATAATAAATGTGAAATTGACTTCTTCCTAAATGCACCAACCAGTGATGTCAAAACAGGTGTTTTCCACCAGGGACACTGAAATAGCAGACACTCCCTTTGGTGACATTCACAAAGAACTGAGTCATCCTGCAAAAGCCCTGCTACTTGTATTATCATCCTTCATGAGACGGATGTCTTTGTGTGCGGGTGAATGTCAATGATCTGGCCAAAGTAGAATGATCTACGTACTGCTTGTTTTTGGTTTTGCTAAGGCCCTGAGGGAGTGCATTTATGCCCACAAAGTTATTTGGACCAGCAGTTTTGTAACAAACTGACTTAAACTGGTCTGTCTGGTCAGACTTGTATTAGCATTGTTGCTTAGCCGTAAAAGTGTCGAAGAAGAAGAACTGTGTAAAGTCAGATATTAATCCTTACTTATCAGGGTTAATGCTCATCAATTCATTTTCTAAGTAATCTAGGTCATTGTTAACACCTTAAAAAATCAATAAAAACGTTTTTACTATGAACCAAATTTTCACTATCGTCCGCCATTTTTCTGTGATATGACGTTAACTTGGCAAATCCTTTAATAAAAAAAAATGCTGCTTATCTTCTGGTGGTACTTCTGAATTTTCGCACACTCCCTAGAGGAGAAACCATTTAAATGGACCTATACGGCAATGCTGATTTGAGCTGTCCCAAGGCCATATCAAGATTCTTCAGCCTTTTTTTTAGAATGGTTAAAGGCAAGATGTCCCAACACATACTATGTCATATGCAGTATTCTTAAAATACCAGGATGTGCATATATGGTTACATTTTACAGTAAGGCTGGCAATTCATGAGTCATGACCCACATTCCTTTGCACTTAAATGATCAAGATGGTCAAAGTTCGCAGTGGTATTTCCCAATAGCATGCACACATGAAACAGTACGTGCTTTTAAAAAAAAGGTGGCTGCGATTCTTATTAGAAGTTAAAAAGAGAAAGTATTACATTTGGAAAGTGACTATAGTTTTTGTGTTTTTAAAACTCTAAATCATTTTTTAACTGCTTACTGTAATTTATATCAAACAACCAGGAGAAAATAGTTGTTTTTTTGGGACTTTTTTTTGCAGAGTATAATCAATTTGATGCTCTTTGTGTGAGCAGGACAGAGCAGGGCAGAGAACTACATCGTATGTTTATGGTAATGAAGGACCAGACTTAATACTATTTATTTGTTTTTCTTCAGTTTCACTCCCGTTCCCTCAGCGGCTGCAGGAGGTGAGCGTCCCCATTGTGTCCAACACGCAGTGTAGTGCCTCCTATGATGCCATCACAAGCAACATGATGTGTGCAGGTCTGGATGAGGGAGGAAAGGACTCCTGCCAGGTGAGTCCGCTGAACTGTCTTGTGTTTGGTGTGCTTTGTAAGAGTAAGAGGGATCAAAGCTGAGCAATGGCTCAAGTACAAGTCCCTCAGAGTTGTACTTCAGTATATTTCTTGAAAGTAAATGTACTTAATATCTTAGTCTGCTGCTGTCATAACCCACATGTCTGGCCTCTGCAGGGGGACTCTGGCGGCCCCTTTGTGAGCAAAAGCGGCTCCAGGTGGGTTCAGGCCGGAGTGGTGAGCTTTGGAAAAGGCTGTGCTCTGGCCAACTACCCAGGAGTGTACACCCGAGTGTCTCAGTACGAGTCCTGGATCAACGCTCAGATCAACAGCCCGGACAACAGCACCCAGCCGGGCTTCGTCACCGTCACAGCGGACGGGTCGTCCTCTGGAAGCACTCGTCTGGTTCCTCTCTCTCTGCTGCTGTCCTGCCTACCCGTCCTCTTCTCTCTCTTTGTGCTCTCATAGGACGTCTAGAGGTCATTAATACGCATGTAAAGCGTCATGAATCGCTGCTTCTCATTCTTTAAAACAACCAAAATAATCTGCACATAAAGTGAAATATTTTAATTTCAAGGAATTTCCCTGAACAATTTATGGAAGTCCTCAGAAGCAAGTGAGAATTTCCTTTCTGGTGATCCAAAGTCTGTGTTTTTTTTAAGGCCATCTTGGGAAAAAAGTTTGCTTGGTAAAGAAAATTCCCCCCAAAAATGTTCAACTATATAAATAGATAGTTTTATAGGGTTACTATTTTGTAACCCTAGAAGCTATTTTCAGCGACAATAGGCTGAGATTGAACATTAGCCAATAATATTAGGATTAAAATCATTCATGTATTCTCCCAGGGTAGTTTTAGAGTACATCAAGACATTGCACCTGGAAGAAAACAAGATTCCTTTTAATTAAATTAAAACAATACACACTTAGACAAATTATCCTGACAAAAAAAGTCCCCTGCTTAAATTTCTATTCTCTCCTATTCTTAAATCATAATTACAGGAGAGAAGACATTGTAGATCCTAAAAAATTGAACATCAGATTTGTTTTCCTCACTTGCATCTCAGGGCAACCAATATCAAGATACTTACACTCGTGTTTTTAAAAAAACACAATTTTGCTCATTCTGTTCTCAATTAATCAAAGGTATTTTCTTTACAACGAGAGAGATAAGGCCTATAATATCTAAATATACTTTTGGCATATCCTTTCTTTATTCTTCCCTTATGCTATACAACTTGTATGCAGCAGTTTTGCACAAAACATGCAGTTCAGAAGAATATAAACATCTAAAATGTTATGACTCAAGGATATGTAGCATAACGTTATGTCTGATGTGTCATTAGAGTTTTTGTTGGGGCTGAAAATAACAATTATTTTCTTTAAAGATTTGAATGCAGATCATCTTTCTTGATCTAAATCGATTTTTTTATAAAATGTTTTAAAATTGTGAAGAAAAAACAGATATAACTTTTGCACTGACGGTGAATTGTAGGGTTAACAAACCTCTGTGATGTGGCAGAGGCAATACTAAAGACATGTATTTGTGTGATTATACTAACATTAATCTATTTTAAATTAATTACTGTATCTTATGACACATTTTCTAAAATGTTTTGCACTGAGCAAATGCAACAGGGATTTTATTCAAGCTTTAAATGCATGAAGTACAAATTATGTTTACATATATAAACATTTACAATACATCATTTTAAATTTAGTCGAATGTTTAACTTCATTGAGGTTCCAAATGACACCAATAAATCACAAATGAAACGTGTATGTCTGATTGAATATATTATATAAAATAAAAAATATATTAAAATCTCTAGTAAGATTTTTTTGATTATGAAGTATTCTGATCATTCTCTTGGAAAAGGAAAAGTAGCATGGATAAGGTAGCAATAAAGTCAGGGACGTGCACAGGTACGGGTCCGTTTTCCCTTTTTGGCTGACCTGCCCCTCTGGAGAGAGCGAGGTTTTTTTTTCTTCTTTCTGTTGTGGTCGAATCAACATGATAAGCCCACAATTAGTATTGTATTGTCTCGCTGCGGGAAACACACCAGCTTCATTCTTCTTCTTCTACTACTTCTTCTTCTTACATGTAATTGCCTTCGAAATTTTGAATGAACAACTCGTTTCAGTGTGAACTCATTCCACAGTATGACCACAAAAGTGTTTTAAACCTATTTATGTTCTAAATCGCTAAGTGTGTGATTACACCATGGATGTATAATAAGAACCGGATTACAAGGATTAAGGATTACACGTTACGTGTTTGGGGCAAAACAATGGACTCCAGTGAACACACTATTACGGGCACTATAGAGCACGCACAAAAGCGCGAGCGCACACTCACACACCTGTCCCTCCACAAAGAGAACACAGATGAACTGGTGCATGCAGGAAAATCCGGATTTTGAACTATAGGTGACACTGATGAGGACTTTACATCCTTCCTTCCCAACTATTTAGAAATGTCATGCCTGATACTTTTGCCTGGTGTAGCATAGTTGCTATTTAGTATTTGAGGGTTTTAGATATGTTCTCAAATTTTCAGTCAACATTAATGACTAATAATGCAAACAAGTGAAATTAACTAAATTGCTGAATTGCTTTTAATTCACTGGCAGGAGCGACAAGTGAGGAGGAGCAAAAAGTGAACAACGAGGGAGAGATTGAACAAAGAGAAAGAGTAGAGGACAGAGAGAGTAATGAACAGGAAGAAGACAGAGAGACTAAAGAAGATGGAAGAGAGGTTGCAGGTTATGGAAAGGAGAGAGACATGGAAAATGAATGTTGAAAATGTTTTGTGATCATTTTAGCCTCTTCTGCGTGTCCAGATCATTAATAGTAACAATCAGCTGATTCTTATGCATTACACTTTCAAAAATAATTTATACTGCAGCCCACTGACATGGTTTGAAATCAATATATTATCCAATTTGTGATCCCCCACAGGACTTAAAAAGCACCTAACTAGATCATGAAAATCCCCAAAATCACGGGGGAGTATACCCCCGAACCCCCCTAGCATGTTTGGACCTCGGTATTTAGGAAATCCTGGATACGGCCCTGTCTACAACTGATCCCGACAGTCATTTAGCTTGTTTGGGCATTAAATACTATGAATTAAATACTTTTATTGCTTTATCATTATTAGAAAAAACTAAAAAGATTCTCCTGGAATGTAAGTGTGTTTCTTTAGACTAAAATATGAACCTGAAACTTGCAGCTCAAACATGAATTACAATCATTTGTTTTTCTTCAGTCAGTCTGCACATGGAGACAAAGTGATGTAAAAGCCGCCATTCATTTAATTAAATAAAATGAATTTGGACGGCTGAAGAGAGCGATGAATGAGAAGTTCAGCCGAGGAAGGTGGAGATGAAGACGCTGGTGTCCAGGTTGAGTGTGGCGTGCCACCAGCGGTCGGGGAAATACAGAACCTGACGGAGAAACAACCAAAACAATGAGTCTCAGACAGCAGAGCTGCAAACATATTTAGAATTATATTAACAAGTCATTTTTCCTGCAAAAATGTTTTTAAGTTCAGTTTTTTCAGCCTCTTAAATGGAGATTTGCTGCTTTCTTTTCTTTTTTGACTTAATTTCCTTTTGTATTTCAGGAATAAACACATATTCACTCTTTTGCCCACAGTTTTTTTCCAACTTTTTCTAACTTTGTATTGGCCAGCCAGAAAAAGATGACGATGTTAAACTGTGGGTAAAGATCATTTATTTTACATTTATTTATTGTTTTTGTATGTTTTTCTTCACAGAGAGCATCAGTAGTCCTAACAGAAATGCTGAGTGACGCGTTACAAACTAACGTGTTACTGTAACGCAACTACCTTTTGCGGTAACAAATAACGTTACTAGTTACCTATTCCCATTCAATAACGCCGTGAACGAAAGAAGAATTGAAGAGAAATTCTCGGAAGAGCGAGGAGGTGAACATAATTGACATAATTACCGTGGACACAACGTATGAGCAATAGTCATATTTCGTGTGACGAGGTGTTGGAGTTGTCAGTGTGAGTTTGAGGTGATTATCGGGTTCTGGTTTCTCGGACAGTTTCCTGTGTACCTTTGTTTTATACATCTGGACGTGGTCCACCGTTCCTGACCAGACGGTTATCCATTCGTTCGAACCACACTTCTTAAGTTGACACCGCTCGTAATAATCTTTACCTTCTAGTATGTTCTGGTGACTACTTAGAGGGAGCGTAGACGCCGAGGTGCGTTCTAGAAGTGGGCACCGCGCAGTTTTACGTAGTGTTCTTGCCGACGTCGTTTTTAAGGGTCTTGGTGTGCCCCCGCTGATCAGTTAACTGTGACGCTCTCGACGCGCTGGTTTCATTGTTTCCGATGGTAGTTACATGTGTGATGCGGCGGGTCGCTGAGTTTAGGACGTCGACGGTCTGCGGACAGGGGGACGAATTCGGTGCAGTACAGGTCCGGGGCCCCAGACCTTCAAACGGGGGGATCTCCGTAAATCTACTAGGTCTCTCTAACCTCTTCGAGTATACCAGTCTACTTTGGTTTTATCTTGAAAAACATTTTGATTGATCTGAACAAAAACCCCTCTCTTTCTTACGACTCAACGTAGTTTCTTGTGGATGGATGACGACTTTGTACCGCCAACGCTTTTGTAGTACGAAAACCCACGAAAAAGACGTCTTCCTGTCCTGCTGACTAGGCACATTTACTCTCTTTTTTACTCTATTAGCTTTTAAGCTGCTGTTGGCAGTAACGTAGTCTAAAGATTCTTAAATAACGTTTAATACTAACTTGCACATAAACCCAGTATCAAGTCAGGTGATGACATACATGTTGACAACAACCGTTACGGCCAGTCTTGCAAAAGTGCGGGCCCGTTGCTTCCTTCACGAAGCATTCTTCGTAAAGTTCCAGAACCTCCCGGATCGGCAGAGTCTAGAGTTTGGGTATTTTTAGAAACCTCCCTCAACTTTCAGCACAACGGTCGCTGTCGGGGTCTTTGTAGGTACGAGATCTCCTCTAGACGTACCTCCTTACCCGGTTTTATGGTCGTGTGTCGACACACTTTGGAACACTTCTGAATGTCTTTGCAAACTGGAGACAGTAACGGTTGTTTCCCATGTATTGTTTCATAACTTCTACTTGAAAACAATAACGGTTTATGAATAAAAGGTAGTATTAAACGTTTATTTAGAAATTTTAGTCTGTTACACTAAAAGAACCTAAAAAAAAAAAAAGAGTAAAACAGAGAGTATCAACTCCATATGGCATCTTAACTTTTTAATTTCCGGAGAGAGTAGAAAATTCACCCTCTTGACGTGTAACGCACCGACTGTTTATGAAAAAACGTGGGTGACATTCGCAGTACTTGTGTAGACAGGTAGTCTGCTCCCAACGACACGGAGGACGTAGTAATTTACCTGCAGAGAAATTTTACTGGCGAGTCTCCTCTCCTCAAGAGTAAAGAGGTGGCGGACGACGAAGGGGAGGAGAGAGGAGCGAGCCGAGAGCCGAGCGTAGAGGACACCGCCCTGATTCAGAGCTCCTATCTCAGCTCCTCCCCTCAATCTCTTTACACTTTCCCGGGTTCACAAACACACACACATAAAAGGGGTATTCCGTTCTGGGCGGGTGAAGACAGGAGACTATACCGATGGGACCTACAATGGGGCGCAATGGTGAGTAGTGAGGAGAGACTAGTGAAAGTGAAAGAGGTTCCATGGACACTCTCCTGTACTGACATAAGCGGACATTTAATGGTAGGCGTCCCTCTTAAGCCAAGATCAAGCTAGTGTATTACAGTTGCGTCATTGCGTCGGGGTAAATTTAGTGTTC
>NW_011367249.1:314582-322268 GCF_000735185.1 Notothenia coriiceps | reverse complement strand
TATTCCGAAAAATAGTGGCCTACATGCAGGCCGCGATAGAGTTCCCTGGCCAACAGGGGTCCCTTGCCCTCTTCCTCCAGAGGGGCCCCCAGCTTCAAACCTAAAGTGCTTGCCGTAAGCAACCATGCTGGCCGCGGCCTCCGGCGGCATATCAAAATGGTATCCGAGCCAGAGCTGCCACTACAGCGGTGCCATGAATCCGTCCCGATGATGTATACACAGGCCGCTTTTTTTCTGAGTCCTCTCAAAAACCGCGGTTCGACATTTCGTGGGGTAGACAGTAGGCTTGTTACAAACGGTGGGTATGATGAACGGTTTTTGTAGAAAATTGCCGAGCAAAGGGTGCACGGTTGCGTTGTCCGCCTCTCCTTGCACATTGCAACGGGGCGGCGGGGCAAAAGCTGTTTCTGCGCCCGGGCCTTCGCTCGAAGCCACGGTTGGCCCCCTAGAATGCGGGGTTGAACTTTTCGAGGCAGCCCCTTCTCTTAGCAGCGAACGCCCTCCCCTTCTCCCTGCTAACTTTTCTAGAAACTTCCTTTTTTGATTCATTTTAACCTATAATTGACTCGTTGTTCTTTCATTTTTTTTTCTTATCCACGCGGTGGAGGCCGTAGATAAAGAAACACAAGCAGCTCTATACCGAAGCTTTGAAATTAGCATGAGGCGAAAAATGCCCTACTATGCTAACGAACCTTTCACAGCAGCTCACGGGTGAAAGGGCCCTTTTACTTATCGTAAACATTGCACAAACAATGATAAAAAATTTCCGTTAAAGCTGAGACTCCACTATTCCAGACATGTAATGTTCCACTGTAGGGACCCGAATTCGTGGAGCTGTCAGCCAGAAGAGAAAGTAAACACATCCGGTTTAGAAAACATTTTACAATAATTACGTTTTACTTTTTGGATTTGTGATCTCAAATTTTGTTCAACGGAATAAAAACCGCCGCTCAAGGTTAATCCCAATGTCTTTGTGTCACGTAGAATTTTTACTGATAATCCACCATCATGATTTATGGCAATATTATTACTGGGTTTATAAAGTATTAGATTGCTTCATTTGCTCTCTCTATTACGTCGCAATGTAATGTTTACTGGATTTGGAACTGCCATCATCTATTGGATTGTAATGTAAAGAAAAAAGGTGTAAATACCCCAAATGACAATGGGGTTCCAGGATATGGTCTTTAAGTATAAAGAATGCAGCCAGGTAAGCAGTTTCGCGCAGGACTTTTACTTTATTGTTTATACGTAGGGAAGCGGACCCCAGAGCCGCAGGAGCAACAGAGCGGACAGCGATAACCGGGAGTATGTTTTGGTATTTTGTTGTTATTTATTTATTTTTCACAACAGTGTATTTGGATGGAATTGAATACCTATAGTGTAATTCAAAAAGTAATACAAGATTTTTACAGAAAAGGTAAAATGAACTGATGGTTCCCTAAATTACCCAGAGTGAGTCCGCCTGGCTTTATTTTTCCAAACCTTCTCTAAAAAGGGTTCAATAATGTCACTTGTTTTGCATTCATCTTCTTGATACAGGGTTACTTATATTATGTTTTCATTTTGATTCCTAAAGCTTTTAGTGAGTTCTATTAACCCATCATCCAAGGGTGGTTTTCACTCTAAGTAATGGTTTTTTAGGCGGACCTTAGAGTTTAATGTTTTACTATTGTTCCATCTGATTTACTTTAAAAATAAAACATCTATATGATTCTGACACTTCTAAATCAAATCACAGAGTAACCTGCTTTTGAGAGAAAAGATTATTAATTTACCCCTTTTAGAAGTGAGAGTATAGGGTCTTTGCTGTTTTAGTGGCATTCGAGCCTGAAACCTGGAAAAACGGCTTCCCAGGGCTTGAGGGTTAATGATGGTTGAAATGATTGAGATTTTTGCTTCCAACTTCAAACATTATTCATTAATGGGATAAGATGTTGTTTGCTTTATGTTTGTTGAGTTTGTTTTTACAATGTGGTAAATGTGGACTGTCTGTGAAGCACATATATGCTTGACTAATGTACAGTATAACAGGCAATTCAATTCTACGCTCCGTTCTCACCCTGAATATAGGGAAGGGAATTACACTACAAAAAAGCCCAGGGCCGGCCCTCGGCATGGCGTTAGGCGAGGCTAAGGGCCATCAACCCATAGGGGGGCGGCCGAAAATTGGGAGAAAACAAAAAGAGTTAGAAATGTAAAAATTCTTTTTTTTTCCATTACATTTTAAACACAATTTCCCATTTGGAATCACAAAGTACTCTTATTATTTATATTAACAGAACTTACGGCATATTATTTGCATTTACCAGCGCCCATAAACTATAGACACCCCCCCTCCCAAAAAAAAAATCTAATTTGAAACTGCCCAGCCCCCAGTAAACCAGAGGTTATGTGAAATTTGTTTTTTTTCTCTTTTTTTGAAATAATGGTTTAGTGTTCAATTAGTAGGTTTAATTTGTATTTGTCTATTTTAAATTAATTTCAAACCTCCCAAAAACATTATACGCTTGTGGTGCTTTATTAACATTGGAATTTTACTGTGAAGCGTCGCTGGGGGGGGAGGAGCTTTAGAGAGTCTCTCCTCAAAAAAAGACTGAGCGGCTCTGATAACCTCAGCTCAGTGAGGCAAAGGCACACCTTTATATGATCATTATAGCTATAAAAAATAAGAGAATAGATGAAAACAGGTATAAAATACTATATGAACTTAAACAAAAGTTGTTATTAATAAACAAGAATACAGTTTGAAAGGGGAGTGATTTGTAAAATATCCATAAAGAAAAAGAAAATCTGCTTACAGTTCTGTTTCATATGGGTGTTGAGAGATGTATCCATAGATCTCCTAATGTTGCTCTCAAAGGGCACCAGATTGATGCAGTCTTCCCAGGGGTGCAGGCCCCCGGACCCCCCTAGAGGAGGTGAGGTCCACCCTCACTTAAATAATGTTCAAATGGGTAGGATACTAAATAGAGTTGCACACATCTTGTGTCCATATCTTTCTGTTTTCTCATGCCACAACCGTGCATGTGCGAGTCATAGTGAGTGTCTGCATTTGGCGGGGGGGGGGGGCGCCAGCTAAAATCTTGCCCAGGGCAGCAAATTGGTCAGTGCCGGCCCTGCAAACAAGCATATCATAAAATATGAGCTGAAATATAAAAATGAATATCTCAGAATAAAAGTGCATGATTGTCTGCATTGATGAACTCATAGCCGATACTTATGCTAGTGCTAATTGGGATTCCAATTAAGACAAACACATGTTTTTGGATCAGGTTTGTAATCATGTGACAATCCTGACTTTGTGGCTTTATCTGGATCAATGTGTGGACCCCCTCGACCCCCAGGGCTGTTTTCAGGGAGTGTGATGCGGCAGTGCCAGGTTGTTTCTCCAGCCTGGGACCCCAGCCCGGCCGGGGTCCCAGCACTGCGCTAACACGCTCCCATTCCTCATCCAGACAGTCCGTAAAGCACTGGGGCAAAAATATTCTGTCTCCCTGAGCAGCTCCTAATAAATTGTCCTTTCATCGACGCGCAAGACAAATTTCGCCTTCCCTCCCTCCCAACACTTTTACTATGTTCACATGCATGCTCACTCTCTCCCTGTAGAGCCTCTGCTCCCTGTGGTTCAGGGAAACTGGCAAACTCACTCTCAAAATGGGTGAGGAAGAGAGACAGGAGGGATGGAGGACGGATTAACAAGGTAGAGGAAAAAGGAATTCTGTGCACAATCCTCCACTCCTGCCTCTCTCCTCCCCGCTCTACCACAGTACCGCTTCCGCTTTGTAATTGCGCAATTAGTGCCACCGCCTGCTTTTCATATATCACAAATGGCTAGCTGCTGCTATTAAAGCGGCCCCAGCGCCGGGCTAGGGGGGGCACGGCTAGCCGAGGTGCATTAAGGGCAGCGTTTTGTAAAAATGTGAGCCAATTTATCATGATCTGTTTTTCGCTCCCACCCACTGCTAAAACGCCCCTACTCCCTTGTCTTTGAGCCTGACCTTGTGCTGGGCTTGTGTGTGTGTGCGTGTGTGTGTGTGTGTGTGTTTGTGTGTGTGTGTGTGTGTGTGTGTGTGTGTGTGTGTGTGTGTGTGTGTGTGCTTTTGTAAAGCAAACCACACAACCGGAGAAACATGCATAGTCTGTTGGAATTGGAAATTGTGCCTTTTTTTTATTTTTTATTTTTTTTTATATATAAATAAGTGTATTCAAATACAAAAATATCCTCAGTAAGTAAACATGAGCCCGGACTTTCCCTGCCAACCTTCAGTATTTGACAGTTTTAGATTATCTGTACAGACACATACTTTTTGGTACCACAAAACGTGTTGCAGGATACAGCTCAATGAGCCTGTTCTACAGAGACATATCTAAACTGAAACAGAGCTTGGATATCATAAGTGATGTATTAATAGATACTGTTTTATTTGCAGGGATAAACATTCCAAGTAAAAGAGAGGGGTGTGTAATTAAGACAAATCTGAATTTACTACATTTTCTTTTTATTTGCACAGTAATTTAGCAGAGTGGTCTGCCTCTCTTCACTTCCACAGGGTTATCATAATCCTGGTTCAGTGCTGCACCCGCAGGTAGTTGTTCCAGCATGTGTGTTTGGCTCGGCTATAGATGGCAGACCCACTAAATGGTAGTTAAGTCAATTCAAACCACCTGAATAACCTTGACTTTTTGCCATATTTGACCACTTCTCTCTCTGTTTCCATGTGTGTCCCAATAAATTCAACTTAAATGATAATATTTCAATCTATTTCATGTGTAGCAGATGAGTTCAGAGGGTGTTGCTGTCCTTAGGAGTGTCCCACCAGCTGGTTGGGATTACTGCTAAACCATGAACTCTCTAATTGGCTGTGATGGATTGAGCTGCTTCTGTCGAAAGTCTTGGATATAGGCTTGAGGTTTTGACTCCATACAGAGCTGCTGCTCGGCAGGAAGTGACTCAAGGCGACCAGCAGTGCATTACAAGCCTTAGCAAGCGCACGTATCAAACATAAAAAATGTGTTGGTGTCCTCATCACTCCACGATTCCTGCTAAAAAAACGTAATAATTGTCGATGAGTAAAAGGATTTGGGAAGACTCATTCGTAAGCATCGCCTGGTAGAAGTTTCTACAGGATTGTATTTCCTCTCCTCCCCCGTTCACACCACCTTCATCCTGCTCCTAACTTTTATATATCAGAGTTCGAGGCAGACAGGTGTGGCAGCAGCTTCCTCACAGTCGATGATGAGTCCTCAGTTGGCAGAGCAGACAGGTCCTCCCCGCCCAACGTCGTAAAAGGTGCTGATAGCTCGGTGACGTCGAAATGACGGCATTGATTTCACGAAATAGGTGTGACCTATTTTTGAAAAGTGTTATTTCTGACTCGTACGTTAGCAGTAGGAACATGAAAAGCTTCCCGGCTCTAACGGCTGCTCTCCTCTGGGTCACAGTGCGGTTTTTGTTTTGAGCCACAGTGACAGTTGGGCTGTGGTCAGGTTTGAAAAATGCCTTTGGGAACTGTCAATGTTGTAAGGTGCTGTCACTGTGTGTGTGTGTGTCCCTTTTTTTTTTACTCCCACTGACACAGTAGAGTCCACTGTCATGTGGAGGACTCTGTTTTTACACAACTGTGTGTTTGCGTGTCTGGTTCTCTAACGGTCATTCTGTTTTCTTTGGCAGGCGCCCAAGTTTAAGGTGTGTTTTATTTGCTTGAGAAAACGCCCACTCGTTGCCCTCCTGTCAACTTATTTTCCTCTTTTCAAATATGTTAAGGAAAAGTCAGTTACAGCTGGTGGATTTGTGCCAGTTGAATTCTAGTGTGCACATATTTCAACCAATCCAAACACAGTCCATGTGCAGCCGTCTGTGCACTGATTGGTCCGTTTGAAATGTCATGTGTTAGAGCAGGTCAAGGCAAAGGGGTAAAGGTCAATGTGCTGACCTGCATCATCTGTATTTTTCATCTATTTTTTTAATTTTATTTTGTCCTCTTTACTTTGCTTTGACGTTAACTAAGCAGAAGTTATAATTTTTTAGTAGAGGCCTGAGCCCAAGGCCTTTCTGTATCTCAAAGATGAATAATCTTGGCAGTGTACTGGCTGTATAATCACATCATGACAAAATCCTTCAGCAGTGAGCTTGACAGTGTGGCAACAGACTGCTCCCTCGAGGTGTGTGTGTGTGTGTGTGTGTGTGTGTGTGTGTGTGTGTGTGTGTGTGTGTGTGTGTGTGTGTGTGTGTGTGTGTGTGTGTGTGTGTGTGTGTGTGTGTGTGTGTGTGTGTGTGTGTGTGGCCTTTTACAAACACAAAGGTGTGACTTATAAGGTACTCTCTTCTGACCAGTCTTTAAGAATTACACATGGAAAACACATTGTGTGTGTTTTTGTTGCTTGCTTGTGAGATTTTGAATGTGTTTTCAGAAGTAGTTTGAAGTAAAAGTAGCCTGTAAATCAGGTAATATATTTTAAGTATGTAAGGTCATGTCCTATATGCTTTTTCAGGACCCTCCCAAGTTTTTGTAACCCAGAGTCCATCACCTTTTTCTGCTGGGATGTAGTCCTTATTTCAAACGAGTTACAAAATGAAGCATACCACCTGAAGCTCCACGCCTCGAGTGAGCTGTTTGCCCTTTAATAGAAACGTTTTTGCAAGTCCTTGGTGAGTTGTGGATTATAAATATGTGTGGGACAGATTTAAAGTCTGTCTGTGTGCGCACATGTGCTCAGAGGAGTCTTATTTGTGCAGCTGATTTTCCTGTGGAGTAGTTCAAGGTCAGACGAAAGAGGCCCAACAGTAGTGCCGGCATCTTCATCTCTCCCCCTCCCTCCTCCCCTACACACCTCTCCTGTTTCCTCTCCATATGCCAAAATGCTCTTACCTCTCCTCTGAGATCTCAACCCTGATGGAACTTTCCTCTATCTGTGCAGGTTAGGGAAAGAGTGTAACGTTTTATTTCATGCCACCGTCAGACTGCAGGTATTCTTGAAGGAAGCTACTCGAGGCAAATCAGGCTGTGAAGCTGAGATATGCATTGAATGTATCTGTCGGCTCCTTTCTGGGCGTCTCTCTCTCTCTCCTTCAGACCCATACAATGGAAAATAAAACAGATTATGACTTTCCCAGCTGTCCATACATGTCGCTCATCATAGCTGAAAGATTTGACCTCAACCTCCAACAAAAGACTGTTATGATCTCCAGCTGACCTGAAACGGATGATCAGAGGACTCGTGTTTTACTCTAATCAGAGAAATGAGTTGGCAGTTTGTTCTGATTAAAAACCTGAAGACATCGTGACCTGAGCAATTTAAAGAGCATGATACGTCTGGAGTAGGGCTGCTCAATTATGGCAACAATCATAATCTCGATTATTTGGGTCAATAATTGTAATTGCAATTATTAAATGCGATTATTCATTGACTTTGAAAGCATCCATTTATTGGAGGAAAAAAATTTGAACAGTATGTTTTTAACAGTTGATTACCCTGAACTTTAAGTATAATTCAAATAAAAAAAATAATAATAATAATAAAAAAATAATCATTTTATTTCGATTACGTTGTTTTCGTAATCGTTGCAAGCCATAATCGTAATCGCGATTTAAAATACGATTAATTGAGCAGCCCTAGTTCATATGATGTCAAATCCAACGGGATGCCATAAATAAACTATACAGAATCACACTACACACCTAC
>NW_011367249.1:306936-314548 GCF_000735185.1 Notothenia coriiceps | reverse complement strand
TGTGTGTGTGTGTGTGTGTGTGTCTGTCTGTGTGTGTGTGTGTGTGTGTGTGTGTGTGTGTGTGTGTGTGTGTGTGTGTGTGTGTGTGTGTGTGTGTGTGTGTGTCGGCGTGCGGAGGTTCAATTTGCTCATTGTTACTTGCTTGCATAATTCCAGGCGGCTGGTTCAGCACAGAGCCACACACACAATCCTACTTTTCATGTACACACCTCCACAAAACACACCGGTCACTGATTGCTCGCTCATTCCACCACTCTCTCTTTTCCTTCTCTGAGCAAAAAAATCCACTCATTTATATGCCGGGGCTAAACGGTATTCATTTGTAAGATGGCACGCGGTATAACACTGGTAATTCCTCCTCACCAATTTCCAGTGCACTTTCCCCTTTAGCTGTCATAAGCAGTGCATTAAGTGAGTGAGGCAAATCCGCTCCCCATTCTGCGCCATCTCTCTCTCCCCCTCTGCCGCTCTCCCTCACCCACTCTCCCTTCTCCACGCCTGCATGTTGAAGATTTACAAATGCACGCCTATTCACTCTCTCTCCCTCTCTCTCTTTCCCTTTTCATTTCTGGTGGAGGCTGGAAGATGACACCCTGAGCTCATCAGAACCCCCGCCGGCTTTTTTCACCCCGGAGAGGCGCCCTGAGCACCACGCTGCACTGCAGATACCTGCCCCACCCCCCCCCCCTGTGTGCCATGGAAGCCCAGAGGGGTTGTGGGAAGCCCAGAGGGGGGGTGCTCAGGGCATATGGAGGGCTGGATGAAGGGATTTTCAAGGTGGGGTTACAGCTGAGGAGGAGATGAAGGAGAAGGGGTTTGGGGATGGAGGAAGGAAGGCATTGGCTGGAATGAACCATAGTTTGCACTTTAATTATGGCATCAATACAAAGATTATGGATGGAGGAAATGTTCTCAGAGGCATAATGCAGGGGGTGAGGCCTGGGGGGGGAGGCTGGAGGCAAGAACAGGTCTGATTCTTCTCTTCCTGTCCAGCACTTCCACACTCTCTTCCTCTGGGTGTTCTTCCTCCTATTTATCCTCCACCTGAAGGCCCTTGTTCCCTGGATGAGGAGGGAGGGTACACAAAAAAACTCTACATTCTATCAACTGACCTAATACAGTGAAATCTGTTGACAAATGCATTTAATTAAAGACAATGTTTCAGTATTTTCAGTGTAGAACATGAAATCCTACCAACAGTGCCAGTTCCTGCTGTAAGCCGGTCTTAATCACCACAGCCAATCACAGAGTACGACACAGCGTGGCCAAATGATAAAAACAAATGCTGTGTTTCCCCTGTGGTGACATCACGTCGTCCAGACTCACCAAACGGTTGAAATGTCTGTTATTGTTGCTGATGGAACACAATTGTGGTGTTGCTGACAGCATAATTATCTTACGTCCACAGCCAGTATCACAAGAGCGTTTCACATGAAAAATGGTGGAAAAACACACGTGCTGACCAACCCTCTGCCACTGAGCTACCATTTCTCCCACCTTGGCGTTAATGCGTTTGTCGCTACTTGTCAAACACCCACTTGTTTTGAATTTTCCACAAGAGTCTTGGCACCGCTGCCTCATAGCGCCGGCTATACGGACAAGAGAGCAATCATTGTTTTTGTTGTTTAGAGTGCCGCCAACTTTTTGGAGGGCTTGGCAAGGGTCCATTTTTTTTTTTTTATCTAAACCCCCATTTTGATGATGAGTGGCCAACAACCAGCTTGGAACGAGGTCAACGAAGGCTAACGGATTCAACCATTTCACCTTTATACAGGAGTGCAAATGGAGGAACTACATGAAAACACCATAGAAGCCTCCGGTGTCTTTATGTAAGCCAGTCGGCAGGATGACATGGAGTGTTTATCTCCAACAGATATGTTTGTTTTGAGTCTAATAGCAATACTTATTTAATTACAATTCACTTTATTATAATTGGGAAAAGTGCATTTTGTTTTCAGACTGGGAAAGAAAGAATATTCAGGTTGAACCGGACTAAACTATTCAAATGAAGCAAAGTCTTTCAAATTAACCAGAATTATAAGGTAGTGATCCAAAGCATTCAGAAGCAACTATATGGAAGTCGTCAAATTGAATCAGGAAAGGTTCCTAAGAATTTGGAGGCATATGGTTTTCTAAAATACTAAATGCATCATTAAAGGCCCCCTATTATACTCTTTTTCATCAATATATCACAGGTCTCAGATATATACAGAACATGTCTCTGATTGGCTGAAACACCAAACAGATCATTGCAGCATCCCATAATCCCCTCTGTTTCAGCCCTGTTTCCAAAGTGCTGATTCTGTGTCTGTAGCTTTAAATGCTAATGAGCTGCTGCTGGCCACGCCCCTCTAAGAAGTGATAGGTTAAAAAGAACCCAATGGTGCTCTAGGAGGAGATTCAGGTGATAAGGTGGGCGGGTGTTACCTTGGTTGCTGATTGGCTAATGGTTGCACAAGCCAAAGAAACTTTGTGACATCACAGTGAGGACGAAATCTGATCAGCTCATTTTCAGACAGGTTTTTATAGAAATGGATCAGGACAAAAAGAGAGGGGTTCTTTGTTCCTGAAACTTTCAGAGTCTCTTTACGCAGAGGGGACACATGTACAAGAGACATGGAAAAGTGGATTTTCCATAATAGGTGACCTTTAAGATTTGACTTAATGACTCTATAGCTCAGATCAAGAGACTGTTTTGATGTCTCATTCCTTCGCTACGATCCATTGCGAGTAATTCTATATAAATGTGTGAGCTGACTTCTTAGATGACACTGCATCATTATTGTGCTCTCGGCCATTTCCACCAAGAGCAAAGATCAGCATCGGACTATTCCCCCGCTCAACGCGAGCCACTGTCCTCTGTCTGAGGGGGAACTGAGTCGCTCTGCAACGGACAATCTGTTGCCGTGGATTCCACATTTAGACATTGACGGGGTTTCAATCATGTTGAAAGTCCTGTTTGTAGACGTTTAAGGACTTGAGCTGAGGTTTGCATTAATATTGCATCTGTTTTTATCCAGGTGTACCTAATGCACCGGGTGGAAATGAAAGAAAATATTAATTTATTTAAAAAAAGTTCCTTCCTCTACATTTTTCTCAAACTCATCCCCCCCCCCAATTATTTGGTCAGGACTGAAAGGAACCCTCTGCTCTGCCTAAATGACTTTTCAGATGAATTGTGCATCAGTGCTACAGGCTATAGCTTATAACCAGGAATACATCTTTTTTTAATTTGTATTTACGGATTTTGAAATGAACTGGTTTTGATTATAGGTAATGAATTCTGTGTAAACAGTCTAAATGCTTGTGTTCCAACAAAAAGCAAGTTGTCTTATTTCCAACAAGCGTTCCTGTTTCAGAGATGCCATCCAGTATGCTTAGTACGATGTTGTCCAGGAACACTGTACACATGCTGATTTACAAAATGAAACCTCTCGTATACCTGCAAAAGGAACTCACCTCAGAAAGTGACACAGCAGATCATTGAAATATATTCCCAATTATTTCTCACAACAAACCCCCTCCCCTGGTGCTGTTCCCTCCTCTAGTTCCTCCACAGTTGCTGAGCGGCCTTCCTATGGGAGGACTTGTGCTTTGGCACCGGGGTGTAATAGCAGAGAGAGTTAATTTAGCTTAAACAGCCAAGCTAATTGTCCTTGTCTCTGTCATATTTGTCTAGTGGAACACTCCTAAATACCACAGCGATTAATTACCTCGCAGCCAGGTATTCTCAGCTCGGTGTGTGTTTACACCATTCTGTACATTTGTGTTGATCTCAAGTGTAGTCAGGGGAGAATGTGTCCCTGCTCCCCTCACGTTTTAACGTAAAGGCTTCTTTTAGTCTGTACTTATTTGTCTTTATTTGTATTCTAGTATAACTTATGTGTGCTTTACTTCTATATATTAATATGGTAGCTTATTGTGTATTATTGCATGCCTTTTTTTTACCTGCATGCCACTTTTGCTTCTATGACACTTTTTCTGTAGCAATATAAATGTCCCTGCTGTGGGACTGATAAAGGATTTCAGATTCTAAAATACATACACCTTTGAGGTACTTGGTTTTAGTTTTTTTACCAAGTATTTTCATTTTCATTTTCTTTATACTTCTACTCCACTACATTTATTTTACAGATATACTTTATGAATTCATATTTTGCTACAAAAAAATTGAATATTTGGTATAGATTAAACCATCCCACGTTATATTTAAAGGTCCCCTATTATACTGTTTTTCACCAATATATTACAGGTCTCAGATATACAAACATGTCTCTGAAGTGTTTGGCTCCAAACACTAAACAGATCATTGCAGCATTACCCATAATCCCCTCTGTTTCAGCCCTGTTTCCAAAGTGCTGATTCTCTGTCTGTTACTTTAGATGAAAATAAGGAGCCCCTCCCCACGCCCCTCTGAGAGACATTTGGTTACAAAGAACTCAATGGTGCTCTAGGAGGAGGTTCAGGTGATAAGGGGGGGGATTGGTGCTGATTGGCTAATGGCTACACAAGACAAAACATCGTTATGACATCATAAAGTGTCCAAAATCCGATCAGCTCATTTTCAGACAGGTTTTTATAGAAGTGGATCAAAAAGAGAGAGAATCTTTGTTCCTGAAACTTTCAGAGTCTCTTTCCACAGAGGGGACACATGTTGATGGGTAGAAGAGACATGAGGACAGAAAAAGGGACACATGTGATGTAGTAAGAAGACATGGGAGAAGAGGAGACACATGTTGATTGTTAGAAGAGACATGAAGAAGAGTGAGACACATGTGATGTAGAAGAGACATGGAAGAAGAGGGGGACACACTGTTGATGTAGAAGAGGACATGAAGAAGAGGGGACACATGTTGATGTAGAAGAGACATGGGAAGAAGAGGGGACACATGTTGATGTAAGAAGAGACATGGAGAAGAGGGGAACACATGCTTGATGTTAGAGGAACATGGAGAAGAGGGGGCACATTTGATGTAGAAGAGACATGAGAATGAGGGACACATGGTGATGTAGAAGAGACATGAAGAAGAGGGGAAACATGTTGATGTAGAGGGCAGACATGGAGAAGAGGGACACATGTTGATGTAGAAGAACATGGGGAGAAGAGGGACACATGGTGATGTAGAAGAGACATGAAGAAGAGGGACACATGTTGATGTAGAGGAGACCATGCGAGAAGAGGGGGACACATGTTGATGTAGAAGACATGAGAAGAGGGGACAATGTTGATGTAGAAGAGACATGAGAGAGGGGACACATGTTGATGTAGAAGAGACACGGAGAAGAGGACACATGTGATAGTAGAAGAGACATGGAGAAGAGGGGACACATGTTGATGTAGGAAGAGACATGAAGAAGGGGGGACACATGTTGATGTAGAAGAGACATGAAGGAAGAGGACACAGCTTTGATGGTAGAAAGACCATGAAGAAGAGAGGACACATGTTGATGTAGGGAAGAGACATGAGGACGAGGACACATGTTGATGTAGAAGAGGACATGAAGAAGAGGGGACACATGCTGATGTAGAAGAGACATGAAAGAAAGAGGGGACCACATGTTGATGTAGAAGGAGACATGAAGAAGAGGGACACATGTTGATGTAGGAAGAGACATGAAGAAAAGGGGACACATGTTGGTGTATTGAATGAACATGAAGAAGAAGGGACCCACATGTTTGATGTAAGAAGAGACATGAAAGAAGAGGACACATGTTGATGTAAAAGAGACCTGGGAGGAAGATGGGGACCACATGTTGATGTAGAAGAGACATGAAGAAGGGAGAGGACACATGTTTGATGTAGAAGAGACATTGAAGAAGAGGGGGACATCATGTTTGATGGGTAGAAGAGACATGAAGAAGAGGACACCATGTTGATGTAGAAGAGACATTGAAGAAGAGGACACGTGTTTGATGTAGAAGAGACATGAAGAAGAGGGGAACATGTTGATTGTAGAAGAGACATGAAGAAGAGGGGACACATGTTGGATGTAGAAGAGACATGGAGAAGAAGGGGCACATGTTGATGTAGAAGAAGGACATGAAGAAGAGGGGACACATGTTGACTGTAGAAGAGACATGAAGAAGAGGGGACACATGTTGATGGTAGAAGAGACATGAAGAAAGAGGGGACACATGTTGATTGTAGAAGAGACATGAAGAAGAGGTGCACAGTTGATGTAGAAGAGACATGGAAAGGGAGGGACACATGTTGATGTAAGAAGAGGGACATGAAGAAGAGGGGACACATGTTGATGTAGAAGAGACATGAAGAAGAGGGGAGACATGTTGATGTAGAATAGACATGTGTCCCCTCTGTGTTAGAGAGGGGACACACTCTCTTACACAGAGTGGACACATGTTGATGTAGGAAGAGACAGTGAAGAAGAGGGGACACATGTTGATGTATGAAGAGACATGAAGAAGAGGGGACACATGTTGATGTAGAAGATACATGAAAGAAGAGGGGGAGACATGCTGATGTAGAAAGAGACATGTGTCCCCTCTGTGTTAGAGAGGGGGACACACTCTCTTTCACACAGAGGGGACACATGTGATGTAGAAGAGACATTTTGCATAATAGTTGTCTCTTTAAAGCTCAGTATTGAAAACCCTGTGCTCTGTGATGTCAGAAATGTAAGCGCCCCCCGTTCGTTGGGGGTTAACCGCAGCACTGAGGGGCGCTCAGCCTGAGGGGTCCACGTCATGATGGGGAGCTACGAGGTCTGTACTTTCTTGCACCGTGAGCTACCAGAGGAAGGAAGACCTCAACTTCACCCGGCACATCAACCTCAGCGCCGTCTGGTGAGCACCTATACTACAATCATACTGTAATATATTATGTGTGTACTTATACTACATGTGTACAGAGGTGGGAAGAAGTGGAGTACAAATTACTTTGTTACTGTACTTCAGTACATGTTTCTGGTCTCAGTACTTTACTCCCACTACTTGAGTTTTTCTGACCTACTTTCTTTTTATTACGTTCTAACTTCTATACATGTTGAAACTCCAAATACCTGTACATTTCTGATTTTCTTTTATTAACAGTTTGAAACTCAAATTACCTGTACTTTCTACTTCTACTATGGTTGAACACATAAATTACTTTTCTGTACCTTTCTACTATTTCTTCTAATCATGTTGATACTACAACATATCTCTTGTACTTTTCTATCTTTCTTTAGCATGTTGTTAACACAAATATTATTCCTTGTTACTTTGACTACTTCTTACTGTTGACCCAAATACCTGTTACTTTCTACTTCTTATCATGTTTTTGATATCTCAAATTATCCTGTAGCTTTCTACTCGTTACATGTTGAACTCATATATTACCTGAACTTTTTCTTTATCTTCTCTTCTTTACTTGTTGATGACTCTCAATTATTTACCTGTAACCTTTTTTCTACTTCTTACTTGTTGACTCAATATACCTTATCTTTTCTACTCTTACATGGTTGAACTCAAATACTCTGAACTTCTACTTCTCTACTTGTTGAATACTCATAATACCTTGTTACTTTTTCTACTCTTCTTTACTATGTGTTGAACTCAAATACCTTGTGTTACTTTCTACTTTACTGTTACATTGTTGAACTCAAAACGGTA